>NC_067485.1:83893364-84198068 GCF_947179515.1 Apodemus sylvaticus | reverse complement strand
ACATCATGACCAAGGGAACTTTTATGCAAGGAAACATCTAATTGGGGTTTGCTTACAGTTTCAGAGCTTTATTTTCATGGAAGGGAACATGACAGTGTGCAAGCAGATTTGGTCCTGGTGAAGATCTGAAGGCCCCAGGAAACTGTGTTCCAAACTGGGCAGAGTTTGAGCATAGGAGACCTAAAAATCCACCTCCACAGTAACACATTTCCTCTAGCAAGGCCATACCTACTCCATTAAATTTATACCTCGTACTAATGGCACTCTTCATGGACCAAGCATTCAAAAACATGAGTCTATAGGGGACATACTTATTCAAACCACCACAGTAATCTAAATGAAATTGCCAAGTAATGGGAAAGATAGCACCCCAGCTGGACATCACTTGTCAACCAATGTAGCTTCTAGTACCAGAAATAGGTGACATACAATCCAGTTGTTAGCCAAAGAGGTCCCATGGGAATCTCTAAGCAACCCAGGCTATTGTCAAGCCTATTGGTGACTCTTCACAAACGAAAGACAATAACTACACAACTCATTGAACATGAAAATGTTGAGCTGGTAACTTCTGACAGCTTTCACTCCTATAGACTAGCATTCTTGCTTCTGGAGAGTGTTTTGCATGCTACCAAAGGAGAAATATTAATGCCAACCCAGTTACAACCCTTTTGATTTACAATGGTGATCTGTCTGCAAGACATACTGGTGTAATAGTGGCACAAAACTTATTGGAACCATCAACCCATATCTGATTGTAGGATTGGTAGACTTCATACCTCATGCTGTTTGGGTGGCTGAGATCTGAAACTAGATAGTTTGGGAACTAAGGGAATATCAAGTGGGGGACCTAGGAGAAAAATCAGATACTAATGTTTAACTTTAAAATTTATGTTTAAAGGAACATAGCAGTAAAATGACTCTTGACAATCTACTTTCCCCATAGATCTACACCTTGTTCACTCATCATTAGAGAAGCTTCCTCCTGCAGCACAGGGGAAAAGAGAAAGGAGACCCACAGACAGATAACATGCAGAGTGTGAGAGAGATTGAAATACTCAGCCATAAAACAGATATCTCGATCAAATCCCTTCCCTCAGGGCTCAGGAAACGTCAAGGAAGAGGAGGCTGAATGTGTGTAATAGCCATGAAAATCAAAGCCTTCTAGAAACAACAGGCCTGGTGTTTCTATGAACTCATAGAGACTGAAGCAGCATGCACAGGGTGTGCACAGGTCCGCACCACATGGGAGCCTAGAGCTGAGAGAAAAAGTGAAAATGTGCCCCCATCTCTAACCCAGAAGCTATCTCCAACTGATAACCACTTGCAAATGAAAATTTAGTTTTCTCCAAGGGAGTCTCGCTAGGGAATAAATTACTCTTAAGGTTAGGCCTCATGCCCTTGCAGTAGATGATCAATACAAAACGAACTCAGGGGTTTCTTTGGAAATCCTTTGTCCTTTGTTTAATAATATTTTCAATGCTTTAAGCCAAAACAAAAACAGAAAAGAAAAAAGAAAGAAACAAATTTCCAGACCTTTAGTGTATATATTATAACTTTTAATTTTGTGTTTTTATGGGATTCCTATGTATGGGAACATGTATGCACCTGTATCTATCTACAGTTTTTTGTGCTTTTTATTGGCTTTTTTCCTTGCTTGATTGATTTGTACTATTTTAACTTCTTTGTTTTTTAATTGACTTACTGATTTTTGTTTTCATTCTCATGCTTTTTTTTTCTTGTTTTTTTTTTCTTTATTACTTGTCCTTGCTGCCTGCTTGCTTTCTAAGGAGAGACAGAGAGGGTGTGACCATGGATGTGAGAGGAGGTGGAGAGGAACTAGGAGGAGGAAGAAGAAGAGAAACTGTAATTAAAATATATTATATTTTTGAAAATCTATTTTCAGTAAAATAGACGGATCCAAGTAATGACCACGGCTTTTGAATGCTCAAACTTCCTGACCCACTGTCAGTCCTGACTTTGTTTCTGATCCCACCTCGCAAAGTTGCTTCACTGCTTTGCAATCTATGTTCAATATTTTTTTTAATTTAAAAATGTATACAATATAGTCTGATCATATTTTTCTTCTTTATTTCTTCCAAGATCCTTTCTGCCTTCCCACCCTTCTTGCCCCAAGCCATTAAGAAACCTAACAAAGAGAAGAAAAAAATCAATAAAAGAAATTGAACCAACAAATAACAAAAATGGAACAAAGAGTATTAGAGCACACATGACCCCCTTCACAATAGCCACAAACAGTATAAAGTATCTTGGGGTGACTCTTACCAAACATGTGAAAGATCTGTATGACAAGAACTTCAAGACTCTGAAGAAGGAAATGGAAGAAGACCTCAAAAAATGGGAAAACCTCCCATGCTCATGGATTGGTAGAATCAATATAGTTAAAATGGCCATTTTGCCTAAAGCACTATACAGATTCAATGCAATACCCATCAAAATCCCAACTCAATTCTTCACAGAGTTAGAAAGAGCAATTATCAAATTCATCTGGAACAACAAAAAACCCAGGAGAGCTAAAACTATTCTCAGCAACAAAAGAAAATCTGGGGGAATCAGTATCCCTGACCTCAAGCAATACTACAGAGCAATAGTGTTAAAAACTGCATGGTATTGGTACAGTGACAGGCAGGAGGATCAATGGAACAGGATTGAAGATCCAGAAATGAACCCACACACCTATGGCCACTTGATCCTCGACAAAGAGGCTGAAAACATCCAATGGAAAAAAGATAGCCTTTTCAACAAATGGTGCTGGTTCAACTGGAGGTCAGCACGCAGAAGAATGAGAATTGATCCATCCTTGTCTCCTTGTACTAAGCTCAAATCCAAATGGATCAAGGACCTCCACATAAAGCCAGACACTCTGAAGCTAATAGAAAAGAAACTGGGGAAGACCCTTGAGGAAATCGGTACAGGGAGAAAGTTTCTGAACAGAACACCAATAGCGTATGCTCTAAGAGCAAGAATTGACAAATGGGACCTCATAAAATTACAAAGTTTCTGTAAGGCAAAGGACACCATCAAGAGGACAAATCGGCAACCAACAAATTGGGAAAAGATCTTCACCAATCCTACATCAGATAGAGGGCTAATATCCAATATATATAAAGAACTCAAGAAGTTAGACTCCAGAAAACCAAACAACCCTATTAAAAAATGGGGTACAGAGTTAAATAAAGAATTCTCACCTGAAGAACTTCGGATGGCGGAGAAGCATCTTAAAAAATGCTCAACTTCATTAGTCATTAGGGAAATGCAAATCAAAACAACCCTAAGATTTCATCTTACACCAGTCAGAATGGCTAAGATTAAAAATTCAGGAGACAGCAGGTGTTGGAGAGGGTGTGGAGAAAGAGGAACACTCCTCCACTGCTGGTGGGGTTGCAAATTGGTACAACCACTCTGGAAAGCAGTCTGGCGGTTCCTCCGAAAAGTGGGCACCTCACTTCCAGAAGATCCTGCTATACCACTCCTGGGCATATACTCAGAAGACTCCCCACCATGTAATAAGGATACATGTTCTACTATGTTCATAGCAGCCCTATTTATAATTGCCAGATGCTGGAAAGAACCCAGGTATCCCTCAACAGAAGAGTGGATGCAAAAAATGTGGTATATCTACACAATGGAGTACTATTCAGCCATTAGAAACAATGAATTCATGAAATTCTTAGGCAAATGGATGGAGCTAGAGAATATCATACTAAGTGAGGTAACCCAGACTCAAAAGGTGAATCATGGTATGCACTCACTAATAAGTGGATATTAACCTAGAAAACTGGAATACCCAAAACATAATCCACACATCAAATGAGGTACAAGAAGAAAGGAGGAGTGGCCCCTGGTTCTGGAAAGACTCAGTGAAACAGTATTCAGCAAAACCAGAACGGGGAAGTGGGAAGGGGTGGGTGGGAGGACAGGGGAAGAGAAGGGGGCTTGCGGGACTTTCGGGGAGTGGGGGGGCTAGAAAAGGGGAAATCATTTGAAATGTAAATAAATTATATCGAATAATAAAAAAAATAAAAAAAAAGAAATTGAACCAACAAATAACAAAAATGGAACAAAGAGTACTAGAGCACACATGTGCATGCAAACACACACACACACACACACACACACACACACACATGCACACACATCCTGTTGCATCTAGAAGACACAGTTTCCTTGATATCATGCATTGTTCTTCCATCTTTTCCCCTTCTTTTCTACATAGTTCCTTGAGCCCTGGAAGGAGAAGGTTGGTGAAGACATCTCACTTAGGACTGAATGTTCCAGGGTCTTTCGCTCTCTGCTTGTTGTTCAGTTGTGGGTCTCTGTATTAGTTCCCATCAGTAAGAGGAAGCTTCTCTGGAGATGGCTCAGTGAGACCCTGGTCTATTGGTATAGCACAATGTCTTTAGGAATGTTTTATTATTTTCTGTTGGGAATTGATTCTAATGTTTTGTCTTATTTTGGCTCCCCAAAAGCCAATCGTCCAGACCTGAGGGTCCCTGCCCCCACCTGGCTTCTACTGATAATAAGGAAGACAGGTGGTAGAGAGAGGAGGGAGAGGCAGAATCTCCAGGATAGGGAAGCAGAAGGATTAGGGGTAAGAGCTGCAGGAAAGAAAGCATGCAGCCATGGAATAATTCAGGAAAGTGGCCCTGATTGGGTCTGGGTGGGATAGTAGAGATGAAATATTGATTTATCAAGTTGACTCAGTAAAGCTGCAAGTGAGAATGTACTAGTAGTAGGGAGGTTTGGAAGCACCCAACCATTGAGAGCTAGTATCAAAACTAGTTGCTGTGTGTGTGTGTGTGTGTGTGTGTGTGTGTGTGTGTGTGTGTGTTTCATTCATCCATCCAGAGGGTTCTGCTGGATGGCTGGAAGCATGACCTGACAGGAGCATAACTAACTCACCTGTACAATTTTCCTTTCACAGAACAATTTTATTTGTTTTGTTTGTTTATTGTTTATTTGGTTTTTTTCTTTAGATCCATGATCTCAGGTTCTTATCTACCTGAACAGAGTCAAGCATGGCTTCAGTCTCATAGAGTGAACCTTAAATCCCACTCTGGGAATGGTTGGTTGGTTACTCATAGAGGCTTAGAACCTGGAATTATCCAACCCAAACCTTAAAAACTGGTGAAACATGGACCACATGTTTCTACTGCCCATGGACCACAACTTATATTCTGAGATAGCTATCAATGTTATCCAACACATTTGTAAAAAAAAAAAAATATGCTCTATTTGATGTCAAATGTTGGTTACACAGCCTGATACTTCACATGTTTGTAATATATTAAAAATAATTTAATTACAGATACAACCACCTGGAAGAAAATATTTTGCTATCACTTACCAGATGAACAGAAATGTTCAAATGCTTCTCAGGCATTTGAAGCCCATAGTCTACAAGAGCATCTTCAATGGAGACTTAAGGAAATATTGTGTTGAATGATTCATCCCAAGGTAAATCACACTTACATCCATCTTCAATTGCAAAAAGGCAAATATTAATAGTATTTGTGAGGAAGGGACAACGCACCCTGAAGTGAGAGGAGAAAGCAAAAAGAAGATGCTTGCCTACAGCTAACCACTGAGAGAGCTGTGAAAGCAAATGTTGCTTGTGATTGTATCTGCCAGACCCTGGTTGTCTCACCATCCATTATAAATCTTCTGCCATGGGAGGATCTGATTACCAATTTACCTTTTGCCCTTAACACAGTATTCTGAAAGGAACGTTTGCTTTTTGTGCCTGGACTATTTGAATAGTTGAGATCAAAGGCTCATGGACCAAGTGCAAGGATTAAGCCATTATACTAAATCCATTTTATCACATGGACAAAAGAAATGCTTTTGATTGATATTTTCCCCAAATATATATATACTTATTCTTTAGAATCACACCAGGAGTCAAGATTTCTGAAAACATCTAGTTCTGCTTGCTAGTCCTTAATAGGTTTTACCATTATATTTTCTTTGTAGAATAAAAAGGTCCCTGAAAACAGCTGTTTGTGCATCCAGCGGTACTTTAATAAGAAACTAACAGGCATGAGATGCAGGAGGTCGATGTATTTGGCTTTGTTGTCTTGTCTTCAATTAAGGGGAACATCCACTGTGAGGTCATTAACAGGAAAAGGACTTCAAACACAAACACAAAGTCTAGAGGAACGGAAATGAAAGGCATTATTATTTTTTTTTAACAAAAGATAAAAAGGATGCGGAGCCAGAGCATTCAAAGGAGTGGTCCTGTGCGTGCTGCCTGAAGTCTGGGAGGGAGGACAGGAGAGCTCCTAATTGCCAGTGCAGGATTAATCCAGGGAGAATCAGCAGCTGTGTAGGGAGTCTGAGTTTGTATGGTGGGAAACAATCCCAGCTATAGGAGTGGCACTGAACAATGATGAGTCATTCCTCTGTAAGACAGACTAGATATGACTGAATTTCAAGGGCAGAAGGCCAATGAGTAGCTTTGACTGACACATAATGGATACTGGTAGGTGATCAGTGGTCTTTTAGGCTGGAAAGCAATCATTCTGGAGAAGCAGAGCACCAAGAGAGAAGGGTCTGAGTCCCTGAATGACTTCCAGATGCTAGGTTACCTTGACTTCCTTGGGCCACCTCTATAATAATATGTGAGGGTACATGTGTGTCACCTGTGGAGCATGGTTTCAACTTAGCCACATTTTCATGAACATTGGGACCATCTACATGAACTGATTTATCAATATGAGATTCTGAGACAAAGAACTTACTGGATCTTGTCTTGAACAAATGACACAAGAGAAAGTTCTCTTACCAATGTTGTAATCCTGCAGAAGTCTTCCTGATTTCAATTCGTAGGACTTATTTATTAACTTTTTTCCAGGAAGGGAATACAGAGAAATGTGTTGGGGCTATTTTTTTTTTTTTTTTAGATAAAAGAGGATTAAGGCTAAAATCTTGGTGGCTTCCAAGATGGCTGTGGTAATATTGGTTGCTGGCCAAAAAAAAGAGGGCTACAGTTTGGATCCTGGACCCATGCTTCCCATATAAGTTGTAACTTTATTTCTAAGGGGCATAGAAACAAGAGGGCCAATGGGGTTTCCTAGTTCGCACCATAGCCAAGAAAGTGTGAACCTCAGGTGTATGGAGAATCTGTGACTCAAAGGAACAGGTGGAGTGTGATAGAAGGGCAGATCTTGTGACTTCTTGACCTCTCAAGACTTCATATATATTCCAAAGTGTACATACTTGTGCACCATTGTATATGCATGTGCATGTGTACGTTTACTTTTGTGGACAGATGCCTAGCCCACGACACATAAGCATGGGTTTTTCTTCACCTGCTTACAATAGTCATTTAGCAAGAGGAGGCACTGCTCACCATTAGGTAAGCATCAAATGAAATCAACTGATCTTGGCCTAAGGAGATGATTGCTCAATCAGTGAAGTGGGTGTAAGCCTCAGAATCCATGTTAAACTGTCAGGTGAGGTGGCACACATTTTTAATCCTAGTGCTGGCAAATGGGAGACAGAATGATCCCAAGCCATTGGAGCTCTAGGCTACGGAGAGAACCTATCTCAAAAGGAGGTGGACAAGATGCTTGAAGATGATCCTTGAGGTGATACTCCAGCATCCACACAGAGGTGCGCACGTGTACCTGGACACTTGAATACACATACAGGTGCACATATGTAATTGCATACTTGAACACAGAGAAACACACATGAAGATACATAAACATTTTTAGACAAGGGATCTCTATGTTTCTACATTTTAACTCAGCTAATGTCTTCGTGAGTTCATATAATGAAGTGGGTCTGATTCTGTATACTAAGGTTTCTTTCTGGGGACTATCTGACTTTTCTTGTGTTTAAATTGTTCATCAAAACTATCTGTGATTCATTCCCCTCCATCCTTAATCAGATACTCTGTAGTTTAAAGGTTAGTGTTTTTCACTTCCAGTGAGAGGCAGTTGTAATACAATTTTCATTATTTCTCCTTGTGTACCGCAGCATAGGCACTTCCAAACTCAAATGCTCATGATGAATCTTAAACCATTGTGAATTTCTTTATAAAGTAAAATGTCATGAAAATATTCTATCAATTATTTGTTAAAATAAACATATTATATGTCATCTACTGTGTTTCCCATTTCTGCCAACCTTATAATTCTATCAGGAAAAGAAATCAGGTTTGTCTGATGGGATTTGTTCCATTAGTGTTTTCAAATGTCAGGGCCAGTCTACAAAGTGTTTTCCCTATTTCTGAGCCACATTTCAGTTAAAAGCTGAGAGTGTATCTATATACTGAGTGCAGAGTAATGGGACTTTATTTAACTGTCTCTTAGGAAATGGTTTCTGGGAGAAAACAGCATCTAAGGTTAATTCAGGATATATGTTAGATAATAATTCATAGCTCTTTCCCTTTTTAATAGTTAATTAACTTTTATTAGCTTTTCACGTAATATATTTTGTTCATATTCTTTTTCTTCTTTTCTGGTCATCTCCACCTCCTTATCCACTCTGAATTTCGAGTTCTTTCATGTTAGCTCTCTCTCTCTCTCTCTCTCTCTCTCTCTCTCTCTCTCTCTCTCTCTCTGTCTCTCTCTAGAAACAAAAAATGTGACATATTCCTAGTGCTCAGATTCAGCTTGGTTACTATCAGATTGGTTTAATTCCTCTATTTCTGGTTCCCTTTCTTAGATACAGTCAGAATTAGAACCTCCTAATATCTTAGTAACATAAATGTATAAATCACCATTGTTGGTAAAGTCATTGGTCTTAGCACTGGAAATTAGACTTTATTTTTTTATGACCTTTGTCAACTATTCCTGTATAATTTTTATTCCATGCAGGAAATTTTTTTTATTAATGAAACTGTGCTTTAATTTGATAGTTTGTAGGATTCATTACACATCAATCATTTACCCATTGCTTATTACACCGGCTGTGATTATTTTTCTTCTGATTTAAAATTAGAGTGATTTCATCACATTTTTTTATTCGATATATTTTTTATTTAAATTTTAAATGATTTCCCCTTTTCTGGTCCCCCACTCCCTGAAAGTTACATAAGCCCCCTTCCCACTTCCCTGTTCTGGTTTGCCTTATACTGCTACACTGAGTCTTTCCAGAACCAGGGGCCACTCCTCTGTTCTTCTTGTACCTCATTTGATGTGTGGATTATGTTTTGGGTATTCCAGTTTTCCAGGCTAATTATTAGTGAGTGCATACCATGATTGATCTTTTGAGACTGGGTTACCTCACTTAGTATGATGTTCTCCAGCTCCATCCATTTGCCTAAGAATTTCATGAATTCATTGTTTCTAATAGCTGAATTAGACTCTAAACCATTGGGGAAAATTTATCCTAAAAACTTTTCTCTGAAAGATCTGTCTGGGTAGGGTCTAGTATGTTCACTCAGACAACTGTATCTGCCATATTACCATTTAACAAGTGCTTTCATCCTGCTTAGCATTAAATTCTGTGCCATTTATATAGCAACTTACAACACTCTCTTCTAAGTTCTATAGGGAAGAACATGCAACTCAAACAATGAAAATAACTTCAGAGGGTCAACACCGGTGTGGCAGACAATGATCCTGATGAATGACAAAAGATTATAGAATAACTCTAATTTGGCAAGAGAAATGACTGAGTGCACTGGGAATGAACAAAAAAGACTTTGTAAAATCTTAGGAGGTAGACAGAGCCAGCAAGGTCTGCTGCACACCATACACAGTTCATCTGTGTCTTTGGATGGATGAGACATTTAAGAATAACATGACAAGGATTAGAGAGATTGCTGAGTGTACAAAGTACTTGCTTTGCATGCATGGGTTGCATATGGGTTCCTAACAATGGCATAAAAACTAGCCACTTCAAGTCTCAGTGCTCAGAAGGTGACCTCATAGCAAATTATCTGTTTTCAGAAGGTGAGGTCAAGATTTAGAAACCTGCCTTACTAAAGAATGTGGAAAGCAATCTAAATCGACATGTGACAGCAAACTTTGGCTTACACACACATACAAAGAAAAGACATGTGTGACTACCTGGACATGCCTATATGCCCACAGATAAGAACAAACCTGCATGCAAACAACACATATGTAAGCACTAATACAAAAGACATATTATGTGTAATTTGTATACACAGATGGAGGAAGTATTGATTAAGCAGCCAAGATAGGTCTCCACAGCTAATTTCCTTGTTGAATAAGGCAAATAAATGGACTAAAATGTCTGGAGATATTTTACCACTAAAGTCCTTTTACAGCTACTGAAGCTCGGGGCTAAGAGAAATCTCAAGGACTATTCAACTGCTCATCTAACTGAGGGCAAAACTAAGACCCCTGGACATACACCTAGTAAATGACAAAGCCTGCAGAGTAAGAAGATCATGAAAAGAGAGAGTGAGATAGGACAGTGACATTAGATAAAAGACTACTAGAACCAAATCATCTCTGTAAGCTCAGGAAAATTATACACACTGTGTATGTTATAGTATGAAGGAGATAAATCAAACAGCTGCTTGAAAATTCTATTCTGTGCAGGAGACAAAGTAAAAAGGTTATTCTTATACTGATGATGAAATGATTTTGACAATTTAAAGCAACTCAAGTTCAGCTTACTTTTAACAAAACAATCTAAGACACCCAGTAATGTTATTATTTTAAAATGAATGTCTTATTTTCTCATTAAAATGCTTATAAACCCATATCACTAAAGGGAATATCCAACATTCCATGTGCTCAATCTTACAAACAAGTCGGAACAAATTTTTTGTGATTGAGTCCTGCTTATTTTTTGTTAGTGTTTATCTTAGACACATTCAATTGGCCATGTGATGAGGTGTCCTGTGAATAGTGTTTTATTTCAAAACACCCATTTAAGCATAAAACTTTTGGACACTGTATTTGCACAGTGGCATGTGTATAGATTGATCAGTGTTATAGCACCCTTTCAATGAAATACTGTGTGGTGGAGATGATACTGCTCTGCAGAGAATCACATGTCAGTGTATCAGGAAAATGGAAGCAAAGGAAGAGGAAGCTGTCCCATTGCCCTGTAGCAGCAATCCATCACACTTCTATTAACTTTGCAACGTCAGTCTTCAGAGGCATGCCCCTCTTTTGTATGATGTATTCTTTTTAATCAACACCGACGGTAAAGAACCATATCAAATAGTGGGAGTATATCTGTGAGATATGAAAATATGGTTAGTAAACCACCCTCTCCAGTTGACACAATCTATCTACCTGAAAGAAGCACTATGAAGAAAGGAGGGCTATCATTCAGTGTACTCTCTGGGTAATTTCCCTTCAAGCCCATCTCCACCATCAAAACCAACATACAGGGTATGGAAGAGACAAATCTTCCCATTGCTCTCTCTCCTCCTGCCCTGCCAGTTGCCTATTTTAGGACAAAACAGATATCTGTATCCATATTGATATCTTGAACTTCTGACTTGTGTTTCTTTCATGAACCAGAAGCGGATGGTGAGGATTTTGGATTGTTTACTTAGTGAAAGGTATGAGAGAAGCCACAGTCATGTTTTTATGTGCCTGGGTTGTTTGTACCCATAGAAACTACTCAAATGTTTTTACTGCAAGGGAGTTGTTTCATTATTGATATTAAGCTTGGAGGCTTGTCTCTGCAATAAAATGTTATCACTTTGGAAGGTGATAAAGTAGCTCATACCATGTGGAGTAATGACAGGAGTCTCCTAAGCTCACTCCACAGTCTCCCATGTGACCCACACAACTGTCCATAGATGTCACACTCAGATAAGAAAATGAGAACACATCATAGAGTAAGCTACTTAAAACTGTAAGGCAGTGAATGGTGATACTGATCTTCCTTTAAACAATGTTACTCCTGACTCCAAGTCTATTCACTCAACTCTGAATCGCCAAGCTTATGGATACTTTTTTCTTTTCTTTTCTTTTCTTTTCTTTTCTTTTCTTTTCTTTTCTTTTCTTTTCTTTTCTTTTCTTTTCTTTTCTTTTCTTTTCTTTTCTTTTCTTTTCTTCTTTTCTTTTCTTCTCTTCTGTGTTCATGAGGTTTTAAAGGTCTATTTTTGAAGAAAGGTGTTAGGAAAAAAAGAAAAGCACAAACCAGAACTGTTTCAGGGCAGATATTTGGTATTAAAGTTGAAGGAGTTCAATAGATTCTCTGTGTGTAGTAAAAACCTTTGGTTTAAAAACATACTGGAGTGCCTGAGGTTGAATTTTAGTTCAGATAATAATTGTCCACCAGGTACAAAGCCCAGAGCATGTGAAATAGCTGGAGGGATACTGAGGCAGGGGAAGAGGGAGGTGAATCTGCTCTCATCAGGTGGATGACATTTAAACAGTCCTACAGGAGGTAAAGGGAAGGTGGATTCAGAATGCAAGCAAGCAACAATTAACCCAAGGATGAGCTTGGTTCCCCACATGGCACCTTTGAAATACTCACAGACCATCTGAATGGGACATTACATAAGTGGTTTGATGTACTATAGGGAATATAAAAAAAAGGTCAAAGATAGACGCATAGATTGGAAAGTTATTTGTTAGTTGAGAAATTTATAAGCCATAAGGATGTAGCCTATCATCCCAAAAGGGGCTAGTGAGACCGGAGCAGAGAGCAACACATCTTAAGCTCTGAACACATCTGTTTTGCAGGCATCTGCATCATCATCTTATCCCCTGCTTTCTCACAAGTTACAGTTTAATGCATGGCAAAGCCAGGCATCTTATGTGTGTCAATCTTAATGACATCCCTTCAGGACTGCAGATAAGCACGACAAATCCCCAGAATTCCTTTTTTTGAATTATCAATGACATCACTGCAGGAATGGGAGAAATGTTATCTTCTAGCATGGTCCTAGCATGGTGAAGGAGTTGATCCTTTGGGTATTTTGCACACTTCAAATTGTTTATTTACATTGATGAACCTTCTGTTCAATAGTACTCTCCCACCTCGTAATGTGATAAGCTTCAACTACCAGTAACATTAAATGACTGCTAAAACCTCAGTATTTAGGTTGTATAATGAAATATCTTATATGACATATCTTTTTTGTGGCAGTGATTTCTTTTCCTGACTCAGTAAAACTGATATGTCTTTGTCTCATTCTCTGATATTTAAATGTTTTTCAAGAAGTCTGAATTCAGCAGGACTTTCTGAAAGTATGCCGATGGTATCATCTGAGAGCCCAGGATCTTGAGAGGTACTGGGAAGCTCTCACGTCTGTACTTAATTAGTGCTCATTGGGCTCAGAATTCCATCACTGACAGATCTGGTCTGGAATGGCTATGTCGGCAGACACAGTGTGTTTCTGGAATTTCACATTCCTTATTTTACAGCTTCCAAGATGGAGCACATCCTGTGGGCATTCAGGCATTCCTTACTAAATCTTAGTGAACAAAACATTTATTTAACAAAATAGATAACTAAATATATCCATGTCATAGTAATATATCTTATTTGTATAGAAGAAAAATAAAACATAAAAACAGCTGGGCATGGAATGGAATAAAAAAAAGGAGGGTGGATACAATGTTATCAAGTCCAGGTCATTTGGCTTAGAGAATAAATTTTTAACATAGTTTTTGGCATACTTTATATATACATGACCTTTTAAATATGAACCTTAAAATAGCTACCTTCATAAAGGTCAATTTCTAGCAAGTAAAGTATAAAATGATCAAATATTTAAGTCTCTTCTTAGTATTATGTTCTATAATATTTTGTCAAATCAGATTTAAATAGTGTTTCACTTTTGTCTTATTTTTTTTCTTTTGAGATAGAGTCTCGTATAGTCCAGCCTAGCCTAGAATTCACTATGTGGTTGAAGATGGCCAAGTTCCTGTCTCCACCTCCTAAGTGCTGAGATTATAGGCAGGGCCCATCACACCCAGCTTTTGTGCTGATGAGAACCAAACTCAGGGCTTCATTCATGCTAGGTCAGTGCTTTGCCAGTGCAGCTATGTCCCCAGACCAAAGCTTCATTTTGAAAGGCAGACAAGTTGAACATCTGTGCATGGCCCCTGTTTCTCCTTGCATGTGTATGGTTAGTACTCTGGCTGGACTTGGGAATTTGAGGGCTACTTGTCAGCATCATATGGTTAGTAGAAGGCATGTCTGCAAATGGGATCATGACTCACACCCAGCAGAGTGCCAAGGAAAAACTATTGTAGAGAAGAGGTACTGAGACTTGGCAGTGTAGAGCCAGGTGAATGTTTGAGCAAATATGGTTTGTACATAGAAAGGTGATGCTTCTTTGGGTCTGTCATGTAGAACTTCATTAGAGAGAAGAGATACTGAAAGGGTAGTCAACATTGAGCTCAGGAAACTACATATAAATCTCAGTCAGAAGTGTTATATTCTTATAACATGTTATAGACTCCTGCAACTCCCCCAACCTCAGCAGAACCCTGGGTTCACTAACTTCCTCAGTGATATAATGTAAAGCAGAAGTGCTTAAGGGCACTTAGAGGAAGGTGGCTCTTTAAGAAACATTCAATCAATGCTTTGTGTGGATTGTGGTTAGGTGATGGGTTTTTAGGGTCCATGTTGAGATTGGTAGACAAGGAGATGGATCCCTGAGATCTTCTGATTCTGGAATTGTGGTTCTTCTCCAAGGAACTGTTGCTGTGGGTCCTAGAAGGATTCTGGGGTGGTCCTCACTGTAGATCCTGCTGTGATGGCTTTTAGGCACCATCCTTTAGGTATATCTGTAGCAGCATTTAGCAATGGGGTGGGATGTCAAAATTAAGACTTAGCTTCAGGTGAGTATTGGCCATTTCTGCATATCTCTGAAAGAAAAATGCTGTCTCCTAAATGAATTCAACACTTTAAAACTTCTATGCACTTCATGATTTCCAAAAATACCCTGCCAGCATCACCACTAAATATAGCTTTCCAACCAATGATGAGTCAAATGCATTTTACATGAATGGCTCTACATACTTGAGAAACTGAGTTGTTTCTCAAATGACTTACTTGTGGTGAAGATATTTTTCCATGCTGTTGTTCCAGTAGAGCACATTTCTAAGAAATCTGTAATTTCCCTGGAGTAAAAATGAATGCTTCAAAGTCAAAGGAAAAGGGCTTTTACTTCAGAAAATTTTCTGAATCCTTTTGGCCTTTTGCCTTTGACAGCCATCTCTGCTCTACGACATCTCAAATATCTTTTTAATTTTTCATCTTGGCACACATTCTTTGGACTTGTGCAACCTAAGAGCATCAATATAGATCATGTGCCCTATATTCATCCTTTTAACCACTTGCAAATTCTCATTTGCATTTCTTCCTAGCCCACTAACCAAAGTTTTCTCAAGATAAGTCTGTTTCAAATATTACAAAGACATTCTTAGCATTATCATTACCGTTCATTTCCGTCTTGCACTGAGAAATAGTTTTTGGTGATGACAAGGCTCAAGTTGAACACCCAGCTACTCTGTTTGGCAGAACGCCTATTAAATGTCACATGTGTGTTTTCTGTCATTTCTATCCAGGGTTGTGTCAGTATGTAATGACTTTAATTTGATAGTATTTTGGGAAATCTGAAGATGGTTATTGCTGTCCTTTTGATCACAAGTTGAAATGTCATGAAAATCACTTAACAATGAATAATAATGTTATTTATAATCAAAAGAAAAATGAATATAAAGAACTTTTTCCAATTTTCAATAGGGTTTTTAACAGTTTAGTTCCCATCTAGTTAACTAACCAAGACAAATAGGTGTCTTACATTCCTTTTATAAACAAGAGGGAAATACATTATAAATGGAAACAAATAAAACATAAATAATTATTTTTATTTCCTTTACCACATTATTGTTTGCCTTTAAAGAGTGGAGCCTATTAAAAGACTACAGAATAATAGAAAATAAACACTTAGTTGGAAACAATGTTTCTCTTTAGGGGGATGGGTTTACTCTTCTCTTATTTTCCAGTCTATTAGAAAAAGTGCAGACAGAAATTAAACATTAAAAATGATAAAGATATACCATAGAAAAATCTGTGTGACCTGGATCCTACCTCTGAGCAGCTGTGGCTGTGTCCACTCTGTCTTCAGGTTATGTGGCTTTCTCCTTTACAGTTATTCAGATGGTGGCATATTCCTTCCTAGTTCATGCCTTTACATTTGTTTTCCCTTCTTCACAAGACCCTACAGCTTACAAAACTTGGTGGTTTTTTTATCCTAACATTGAAAGTATGTTGTTTTGGTTTCTTACTTTAAAATCTGTGTCTCCCTGAGTTCTTTTTTCCAATCTTTCCTCCAAATTTTCCTTTTGAACAATGAATAAGTGTTTCCGAATCATAAACATGTGCATGCACATCCATGCAGATATGCACATATATGCACACACACATAGATGTACACACACACACACACACACACACACACACACATGATCTTCTTTTATTTGCATGCAAGCTTTCTTTTGTCCTGAATTCCACTTAGTTATGTACGGCATGAAGTAGGATAGCCTATCTATTAGTAGTCTACAAAAGTAGATGATTAGGTTTAAGATTTAAAGATGAAAGACCAATAATATGTCCCAAAAGAGAGCCAGAGTCAGGACCAATATCATTTTAACAGAACAGAAGCCATGGATGCCAATAAGAGCCATCTTCAAGTAACTTATGCACTAAATACAGAAATCAATCAACATGCCTAAAAGATGATACTTTCTAAGCAGCATCCTATTGTAAATTATCAGGCTGTCAAATCAAAATTCTATCATAGTGAAGATGTAATTCCTTGGGGTACTTGCTCACGGCAACTCATACAGCTCTACCAGCATCCAACAAGTTGACATGAGGCCTCCATAGCCTTGGAATTCTTGCCAAGACTTCTTGTCCTTTTTATAGGGTAAGAAACTCCCCCGTAGACTTTTGGTCATGGAGGAATTACTGATAGTCTTGTCAGATCTAATCAAGGTCTAACTCTTTGGTATCAAAGCCCAAGTTTAGCACTCCAGACACAAAGGAAGGTTTAATAAGCATAATTAATGTCAGGCTTTCCAGAAAGTCTACAGTCCCAGCAGTTTGTAGGACAAAGACAGAGAGAGGAAATCCCATTCAAGGAAAGTCTCATCAACCTGCGAAGACCCTGATCAAATAAATAATTTTTCCTTCCAAGTTATGGTAAATATGTCCATTAGAGCACTCAGTTCAACCTAATTTATAAAAAGAAAAAGAACATAGACAGAAGAAGCCAAATACCCCCCAAGTCTTTGAGGAAAGAATAAAGAAATGATCAAGACAGAAATTCATCCAGGTTTAAATTCCTGCTCTATCCATAGAATCATTTGCTATCTCTTTGACTCTCTCTACCTTGCTTTTCCCTTCAGATTACCAAATAATACCAGGAAGCTCCATTTCAAAAATAACCAACTGTTATAGTTAGAGTGATTAGAGACATCATCACAACAACCTAGTTCTCATTAGATTCAAATTATGACCAATTTGTGTCCTTTGCTATATGTAGTCAGACAAACATGCAGCATCTCCTGTCTCGAACTGGTCTTGACCTTGAGCATTAAGGAAAGGCCCCATCATCAGGAGGCATCGTGTGGTCCTCCCATTTAAAGCTCATCTCCAGAGAGAAAACTTCAGCAGGAGCTGACCATTTCTCAAGTGTGCATAAATACTCAAAACAAAGAATACAACAAAAATAGTTGCTTTCTATTTTATATTTAGAAGAGATGTAGCTGAATTCCTGGGATATATGGCATTATGTCCCTTGGCATTAGAGTTACAGGTATTTATAAGTGTTATGACATACCTTATCTATCTTCTGAAAAATGAATTCATGTCCTATAAAGAGCACCAAGTACTCTTAGTCACTGAACCACCTTTCCAGACCAGGAGGGATTTTACAACGTTACATTTGATCAAGACTCCATTGGCTTGTAATTTCTGCAGAGCATAAACATTAACCAAATACACTTGGCTTTATCACCAATACATAATATCAGACAATTAAGGAAAAGTTAGCTACGAGTAAAGCATGGATCTACCCACTAGCCCTATTTGTGTGTGTGTGTGTGTGTGTGTGTGTGTGTTAAGAACAATGTGTTCTTGGGGCTGGATATAAAACTCAGCTCCTCAATTGTTTGTCATGTAAGCACGAGGGCCTGGGTTAAATCTTCTGATCCCATAGAAAGAAGCAAGACATTGTTATGTTCACTTACAATCCCAGAAACTAGTTAGGCAGAGACGGGAGGATCCTTCTGTGCCCCTGACCAGCTAGCCTAGTCTAGGCAGTAAGTACCCAGAGAGAAACTTTGTCTCAAGAAACAAGGTGAAAGACTCTATAAAATTAACACCCGAAATTGACCTGTGGACTAAACACATACACACACTGACACAGACACAGACACAGACTCAGCCATACACACCATTTTTTTTAATAGAACTATTTAAAGTTGATATTATCAAGTTAATATTTAATGGTAATATTATATGCCTTTCTTGCCTACTGTCTGTATTCAGAGAATTTTTGTCAACTCCAGTCATTCAATCTGTCCTTTTATTCACCTTGTACCCTCATAGAAGTACCACAAGGCCAGTAAGATCTCATGCTGCCCTCTTGTTCCACAGTGTAGAGCTCAGCAGTTAGTGACAGGAGTGTGGAGTGTGCCAGCTGTCGGAGCTCAAACAGCAGAAGACAAGGGCTGGGAAGATGGCTCAACTGGCAACATGCTTCCCAAAGAAGCATGAAGCCCAGGACTCAAAGCCACAGTACCCACATAGAAAGGCTGGCACAGTTGTGCACTCCTGTAAGCCCAGTTCTGGGGAAATAGAGATGGGATGTTCCATGAAACATTCTGGTCAGCCAGGCTCTGCTGAATTTGTGAGCTCTAAGTACAGTGAGAGATCCTATCTCAGAAACTGAGGCAGCAAACAATTGAAAAAATTGCTCAATATCCACCTATGGTCTCCACACATGCATCGCAACATGCATGTGCAAGCACATCACATACAGACACAGATACAGACAGACACACACAGAGATACACACACACACACACACACACACACACACACACACATGCCTGGGGGGATAGATCCATTCCCTGTAGTTAACATTTCCTTGTCTGATGTTGGGTATTAGTGATAAGGCCAAGTATATTTGGTTAATGTTCATGCTCTGAAGTAATGGAATAGTTTTTAATTTCCATTTGGTATTTGCATTTCTCAATTATTCATGTGTTATATTGACATGATCCTAATTTAATAAACTGATAAAATCTAATACCCAGGAATGAGACCAGAAAATATATAATCTAGGGTTATTCATTATCAACTTGAAGCTATTCTAATCCACCACCCTCACTACTGCAAAGAGTGTAAACCTTTGAAATGACATGATTTTTTGCATATTTCATTATCTACTTTCAAGTGGAATCTACCTGATGCAACTGTATCTTTTCTACTCTCCTGTGTGATATATTTTAAATAACTTAAAAGAGGGATTAGGCTATTCATTTTTATGGTATACAACCTTCAGATGGCCTCAATTCAGTTGATAATTGTACAACCCAATTTTTTAATATATCGCAGCTATTGTTAAATCTCAGGTTGGTTGATGGTAGCTTGTTGATGATAGCTACTAGATAACTGTTGTTTTGTTAGTTAGCTATATCATCATATGACCAAAATATACTTGAGAGACAAACTGAAGTAGATGAATTATTTATTTTGGCTCACTCTTTTAGAGGGTTCAACTTCTAATACTATGATTTTTAGGGTCAGGGTGAGGCACAGGCTCTTGAGCAGAAACCAGACAGGAAGCAGAGGACAAGCCAAGGACATGATACCCCTAAGGACCTGCTCCAGTAACTTTTTTTCCTCTGTATATATCCAGACTCCTAAAGTTTCCAGGTCTTACAGTGTGGATAGATGGGACCATGTGTTTAATATACTATGGGGAACAATTCAAATCCAAATCATATTAGGTTATCCCCAGTATGAAGTTCCACATAACTGAGAATGAATTTCTATGCCTAAGAAGTTTCAGATTGTCACTTTATAAGGAACTCTGGCCCTAATAAAATGACTTGATTTGACCAGTGGGTGGAAATTAGTCTTTGCAAATTTCTCACTATAGCTTAATCACAGTGATGGTCCTTGCTTGAGGGATCATATTATAAGGTGCTCTCTGTGTCTCTTTCTCTCTTTTCTGCCCTTTTCTCCTGTTCCATTTTCTTCTCCTCTTCCTTCTTTTCCTCATCTGTTCCCTTACTTGTATCCATCTCACTGTCTCTCTCATTTGATCTCAGTCCAGAGAAAAGGCAGCTTTCCCTCCCAACCATATGAAATCTGTCTGAAACTCTTTGTCTGAGTCCAGAGTTTATTTTCCTGCAGGTGACTGTTTTTGTCATCATTGCCTTAATTATTGGAATAATGTTCAGTCCAGAGACAGAAATACTCTCTCTCTCTCTCTCTCTCTCTCTCTTTATATATATATATATATATATATATATATATATATATATATATATATATATATACATGCTTTAACATGTAGGTGTATATACAGAGTTCATATTTTTTAAATGTGTTCCTCTAATTTTAATTTGGACAATTTTCTTCCCAAATACTCTCAGGTCCTTTGTGTGTAGGATTATAAAGTAACAAACCTGCCAAACACTTTCTGTCTACAGCAGCGCTGTTAGCATCCACTTTTTTCCCAGTTTAGCTTTGATTGTTTATGCATGCACAGTGTATACTGCTGTGAAAACACAGCTTCTTCTTTGGTAGAAGCTTAAGGTATATAAATCTTTGATGTACACTGGTAAGCTATTCTAATCTTTGCAGGCACCATACAAAGTTTCAACTCTGATGATTCCCTCTTCTTGGAAAGTGGCACAATTGATTTTGTGAAGATCTAAGTAAGCTTGGATTTATTCCCAGAATAAGCTGATACACATCTGTTTAAGGATACTTACAATACAGCTAATGCTCCCAGTCGCAGCTTATCTCTCATGTCACAAATGTAAAGTCTATTTGCATCATGGGATTTAAATTTGCATATGAGAAGTTTTACTCTTCCTGGTTATTCTAGAGTAGTTTAAATTGTTATATTGGGAAAACATCACATAAACTAATTCTGTGTATTTCTGGAATCTGTGAAGTTGAACATTGAAAAAGAATTACCCAATAGATGATAGCAACTTGAATCAATTTTAACTACTTCTCAGAATCAGGTCATGATTGCCATTACACAGGCATGAATATTGAATGATCTGATAATCTTTAGCTAGGTCTGTATCAAGCAGTTGATCACATTTTTTCCTTCTCATATAACCATATTCTTTTTATGGATTTGATGGGTTGCAACATATACTACACATATGGGCACACAAAAGATTTCTCTGCTCAACATCTCCAACACTGTGCAACAAGGAGATGCCTCCCTCATTTTGGTCTTCTCTTGTTCACTTTTAGTGCAGTAATTGTAGACATCCTAGACAGTGCTCAGAAGTTGAGACGAGACCCCTGATTATACAGACATATAGCTGCTTCCCACTTGAGCTTCTTCTCTTGGTTCCTGGCATTATTTACCCATTTAACAAGACATGGTCCTCTTATGGTCTGGTTTAGTGTGCCAGCCATGTTCAGCCTGGCCTCTTCATTCTGCCTGTTTTCTTTCATATATCTATCATATATCTACCATAAAATTCTTCTCACAAGAGGATAGACTGGGATGGAGAAGAAGAGGGGAGCTGCTGACCAAGAGATGTAACACAGGCAAGGAGAATGGGAGAGAAGCATAGACAAAATGGATGAGTTACTCAAGACTCAGGCTGAGGGAAGGGAAGCTGATGCCCAGCCCTGGGTAGGAGACGTTAAAGGCAGGAGGTGAGGTGAGAGGAGGAGTGCTGTGAGAAGCCACAGGTACTGAGTGAGACTTGTCCTGGGTTTGAGACATAATATCAACCTGTTAATTGAAAGTGGCCAGAAAAGCATTGGCCTTTGGTTGTTCAATCATAAAGACAAAAGAGTACTGGTTGCTTTTCAGCTACTATAATAATAAAACCATCAGAACCAAAGTCAACTCATAAATGAGTTTATGCTTCAAAAGGTAAAAGAGTTCATCATGGCTGGGACACATGGCAGCAAGCAACAGTCATGGGCAACAGAGCAGGAAGCTGAGAGCTTAAGTCAACCACAAACATGAAGCAGAGATTGAACAGGAAGTGAAAAAAGGCTATGGGTTCGCAAATCTCGTCTCCAGTGATTGACTTCCTTCAGATGCACTTCCTAAACCTAACTTCCCCAAATAGTACCACCATCCATCAGGGACCAAGTGTGCACGTGTCTGAGCCTATTCGAGGCATTTCTTATTTGACCCACAACAGAAGGTATCATAAGAACACACAACATCCTTTGCAATACTTTGACAAATGTCTATGTTTGGGACAATTATGAGGAAGGGCCACTCAAGAGTATTTCATATTCAAAAGAAAATAAAAGGAAATACTTTAAAGAACTCTGAATATATTAAATGGGAGAATATTGATCATTTTATATAAGGAGCTTTCAAAAATATTCCCACTAGAATTTTTGTTTTATCCCAACATGATCCAACTAGAAATAGTTTATATGCTGTAACTTGATGTCCCCATGAAAAGTCTCAGTCAAAAGAAATATCTAACTAGTAATTGTAAAGAACCAAGGCTGCCTTAATTTTTAAGAAATATTTGGACATCTTAATCTTCAGCTTATGAAAATATATGAAGTTATATAATACTTATTTTGCCCCTTAAGTTTGAAGGCTTGTTACCTACATCATCAAAAGTGAAGAAATAATGTTCTCTTCAGAATTAGAAATGGCCTGTTGCTGTCCGTCCTACCAGTCTCTGGCACACATTCTTAGGTGCCTGTGATGAACACTCTCTACACTATCCTCTTTGAATTCACTCAAAATACCATACAGGAACATGTGTTTAAACAGTAGACTTAAAAATACTCCTATGCAGTACTCATAATTGTGAGAAGTGTACTATATTACAGCAGTACTCTCCTGAAATTAATGAAAATATCAAAAATATTAGGGCTAAGTGATTCCCATTAACCTCTAAACTTACCAAGGGCAGGCATTGACTTTTAGTCCTTTTAGCATCTCATGTGTTATTGGGCTGGTCTAGCCAAATGTCCTGCCAATTTAGGAAGCGAAAATCCTTACACAATGAGCTTAAGACCCACAAAACTCCCAGTTACTTAGACTCAGGTTTGGCTTTTTACACAGTTCTATTTTCATTATACAGGCAAAGAAAATGCATAAATAAAAGAGCTTCTTGCATTTGTAACATGAGCAAAACTAAACTTGGGCTTTTAAAAAGATCTTCTAAAGCACAGTGAAGAGGTGTGCAATTCTTAAAATGAGTCTGTTTTCTCCCAAGTAAATGTTTCTATAATAAGAGAAATCAAACCTAACCTTTGCAGAGGTCTGTAACAGGAATCTTAATTGTTTAAGGTTTAGAGAAGTGAGGCTCTCAGAGTGACAAGGACTTGAACCTAATAACATTTAGGTCACTGAATTGTCATCAAATGTAAATAGCCCAGAGTAACATCAATAGTGTCTGGCTGGAACATGACTGTAGGACATAGTGGAGAACACCAAGTGATTCCATTATCATTCTTGTCGAGTTCTCCATTCTCCAAGCAAAAACTTTTACCAGAAAGTCATTGAAATTTCTTCCAGTTTCTGCATCTTACTACCCAACTGCCCGGCTACCATTTATTTTATTTTATTTTATTTTATTTTATTTTATTTTATTTTTATTTTTATTTTTATTTATTTTATTTTTATTTTTTTATTATTTTATTTTTTAATATCTACAATACAGAGATGTCACTAGCATACATGAACATGAGCTCTGAGGCTTCTACAAGTTCATTTATTCCCAGATCTGCCTCAGTAGCTCAAGTTATCATGTTCCAAGAAGACGATATAGTACGTAGTGTAGGGCTTATCATTAATTACCAACAGAAGGGAAACGATACCACTAAGCAAAACCCATCAAAACAACATAGAGTGCTATATTGACATTTCATTTGCTTTAGGATTCAAGAAATGGGATGCAGGAGAGAACAGACCCTTAGTGATTAACTGTGCGGCTCATTTCTATTGGCTATGGTGCATGTCTATATCTTTTCATATTTCTAATGATTTTTTTATTTCCAAACTACTTAACTTTTGTTATTTATAATATTTCTGTTTTCAGAAACAGTCTACAAATATTATGAAACAAAGTAAAATAATTTAAAAGGAACAAGGGAGAAAAGCTAAGTCCTTTCCATGTGGGCCAGCTGTATAGGTCAGGGCTCCACAGTTAACTGAGCTATTTCTCATGAACTAGCTGCAGTTATGCTGAAAGATTTGTCCTCAGTCTTTGGTTACCTGGACGGATACTGAGAGATGCCCTTAGGTCCATAATTCATAGTAGCATCTCATTTCCATGGACTGCATGAATATTAATGGTTGTTATATCTGTTTTGATGACATATATATTAGAAAGTGTATGCTTAGGATGGAACATTGTGACAGCAAAGATCACAAAGCCTGTCATATTTGCACAGGAGCTGTGTGGAATCTGACCTTTGCTTAAATCCAGAATGCTCAGATAGATACAGTGCTAATCATTTGAGACAGCCCAGGACAATCTTCAGAACACTCAGTTTCAGCTACATATTCTTTCAGTAGCCCAGCACCCCTCTTCTAGAACAGGTGTGGGGAGCAATTGCTCCTATGCCCCATCAAATATAATGTAATCCACAAAAAGAATAAATCTGGAATGTTCTAAGATGATCTGAGTGCTACACCTTTGGGGATGGATCATCGGTTTCTCTTATCTTTCTGTTTCAAAACTGTAATAAGTTGACTTTTCTATTTGTCCAAAGTGCATCCCATGGCCCCTGGTGTGTAATGCCCTGGCTGATTTCACTTTCTTATTGAAGGCAGCACACCTTAGCTCACCTTGACCCCAGAATCAACCCAAAGGGAGAACAAGCTCCAATCTCATAATATACAGGTATGGAAATACTTCTTTTTAACCTGGTATAGAAAAGTGGTCTTTCAAGTAGGCTGTTTATAAGCAAGACCCAAGACACTTAGGATCAAATGAACCTTTACTCCTTACGTAAGGGCTTATCATCATCACTTGTCTCATTGCTATGATGTAACACTCAAATGGAACAGCTTAAAGGGGAACAGCATTACATTCCCTCATAGATTAAGGCAAAGTATCTCCGTCTACCATGGAGGAGAGGGATGATGTAATACTATGGTAGCAGGATCCTGTGACTGCTCATATGTGGGCAGTTCAAGAAGCAGAGAATAGATAGTAAGGATGTTCTAAAAAAATTCAAGTCCTGACACATACCTATCTACTTCTTTCAATAAAGTCCCCTCCCTTCTAAAGGTTTCCCTACCTTTCAGAATAGCACCAACAGCCAGAAACCATGGCTTCATGCACACAAGTCTGCAGGAATAGATTTCATTTTGAAATGTCAGTGTCAATAGGACTCATGGTTGTAGACATTTACTATACCCTTCTGTGTGCTCTAGAAGCTTTATATAATTCCCTGCATTGGGTTCACTATGTTCTCCCTTATTTGAGAGGATAGGACCCAGTGCCAGGTGCCGTCACCACCTCTCTTCTTATGAAACCCACTACTGTCCCCAGAAATATTCCTAACTTTTAAATTAAAATCTGGATGTCTCTGAAGGTAAGCCCAATATATGAGCCATAACCAAATAAACATTAATGTTTATAAAAGGACTATACACATAATTTCCTGTGAGGTAAAGATGGAAGAGACACTTCCATCTCTTGCAACAAGAGGACTTTAAAGACACTTCATGAATTGCCTTGTAGCATGCACAATAATGAACAATTTAGGTCTCATTTTACTCAAACACACACTGAAGTTCTTGAAGCTTCATCTATTTATGTTTTCAACTCTAAGCCTTTAATGTGGCTCCTGCTATGTAATTACTCATTAAATTTTATCGTATAAAAACCCAGAATCAATAAGTGTCATTATAGTCTCTGTTAACTCCATGGCACAAAAATCATGTGCATTTGTAGGCTTCTTGTCACATGGAGAGATGCCTTTTATGTGAGGGGGCTTTTAATTCTCACTGCATCTTTAGATGTAAGAACCTATTATCACCCCAATTTTACTGGTGAGAAAGGAGATTCCTTAAAATATCCTGCCTAGTAGGGGTATAGTATCTTAAAAATGGAATGGCCAAGAAATTCTCTTCCTGCTGTCCAACTTCCTTGGTGCTGAAAGACACTATGCAAGCTTCTAGAGAAGGAAAGTCATCAATGTTCTTACCTAGGGCAGGCCCCTACCTCCTGCAGCATTGATTTATGAGGTAAAATGCATGTCCACTAATGCAATACTGCTCATACTGCTTATAGTGGTAACCTCTTCCTCTCTTGGTGTCTGCTCCAAAGGAGGAAATTGACAGCTGAAACATGTTAAAAAGTCATGGCCATGGATGTCCCAGGCCCTTGGAAGCACAGCGGTTCTTATTGTTTATCTAAAGGTCATATTAATATTTACATTATGAGAGTTGTATTGCTCTCGATCCTTGGTCAGAGAAGCTTCTTTTTGAAGTAGGGAGAGGTCAAGGTAGAGACTCAACTGTTCAATGGGCTGAGTATAATCAATGTGGTGTGCTCAGTTGTAGATGGAAAAGCTATTCAATTACTCCCACCAAGGCTCAGGCAACATTACAGAAGAAGGGCTATGTAAGAGCCTGAGGGCAGGGAACAGAGTGCTGTGAAATGTTCTCGGGACAGAACATGGCTGTTACACACATGAGATCCCAGCAGCAGTGGCTACTTGAATAAAATGTGCACGAAATCATGTCAGTTAAAAAATTCAGCATGATGTGGCCTAAAAATATTCTTCCTCTACCTGAGGAGCTATTAGCATTTAATGGCTACTGAGTGAGTGTGAGTCACTTTTCCTTTGGGGTTGGTCCCGGTAGGTTGCCCCTGCCTGTAGTAGACGGTCCCACAACCATGGATATATATTCAATTCTAATTGCAATTATTGAGTTATAAAATTTAAAAAATACTCATGAACTTGGAAAAAAGATATGTTGGAGGATTGGACCATGCGAGGTGTTGGGGCGAGGGAAATGAGAAGGAGGGTGGATACATTGCACGCATGTGGGAGGTCAAAGTGTAAATCCATTTTTTTCCTTAAATGAAGCAATAACAATACAAAGTGTAGGACTTTGTTTTTTTACTCCAAAATGCCAAATTTTAATTGATGTTATATTGTACCTGTGCTACTTAATATAGCTTTCAAATTAATAATAAGATCATATCAAATTGTCAGATTTGAAGATCTGAGAATTAATTCTAAGTTTAAAAATATTCCTCCTCTTTAAGTCAAAAAAAGAACTAACACATTTGTGTCAGGGATATATTTAGGATCAACATAGAATTTGGAACAATTTTTAAGATGCTTTGAAAAATTATGCTTTTGTGTCACTTTGATACAATGTTTTGAGCTTGCCATTTTCAACAGTGAATTATTTGACTTAATCCTCCATTTTGAACTGACACTTCTTATTTCTTTCTGCTATTTAATTCCAAGGCCTGTCTAGATCCATTATTTTAATTTCTATTCTTACTTCTCCTTCAATTACTTTGCTTCACAATATTTTACCTACATTTTAAGAACTCATTAAAATTTGACCACCACCAAGAAGATTCACTGGATGGCTTTGGCCCTTCTCAGTCATTCATATTATACAATGAAATAAATATTCATTGAATTTGTGCCATACCATTTAAAGAATATCCAGTCCCTCATATTTTGTTTTTGCATTATTCTGATATAAGCATTACAATGCTGTGAACCCCAAGATTATATACTGGAAAAACCTTTCTTTAGTGTGGTGTGGCTCAGACCTAGCACAAACCTTTAATCCAAGAGCTTCCTGTTTATTGTAAACAAGATTGAAAAAAAGTCAGCCATGGATCAAGAGGCAGAGCAACAAAACAGTTGGCAGGGAGTAAATATAGGAAAGACCATAGAGAGTAGGAGGCAGTCGGGAGGACAGATAGGCACACAGGAAGTAAAAGGAAGGACATTCAGTTGGCAAGGGTTTTAAGACAGTGTGGAGAAAGAGAACTGGCTCTTTCTGTGACATCAGATGAAGAGGAGGGACAGCTAGGTGCTTATTCTGCTTCTCTGAGCTAGTAGGATTTCAGCCTGACATCTGTCTCATTCATTTGGTAAAACCAAACAATTAGGTTTCTGTTTTTTAAACAGCATTTCAAGGCTCTGATATTCTTAGACTACTTATCCCCATACTAAGCACTGAATGTGGCAGATATGTTTGGTTTCAGAAATTCCCCATGAGAAACTAATACTCTTTGTTTAGTTATCTATTTTGATGTGTTCCCCATACTTCAGGTTTTTCTCGTATATCAGTATTCCTCATCTTTAACCGTTGGGTTTAAAGACTACACTGAATTATCTTTATGCATGCTAACTCTGTTTCAGTATAAATGTGAGATGTCTCCCTTTAGGGTCATGTGTTGTATAATTGTTCTTAGATGGTGGTGTTGTCTGGGGGAAGTTCTAGAAATGCTATGTGAGACCTTGTTCTAGGAAGTAGATCATTGAGACTGTATCTTGGTCTAACTCTCTCCTGTATGTTATCTTCTCTTTTGACATGATCTCTGCTTTGATATGAGTTCTTTCACACTTCATGATGATGGACTGAACCTCTGACTTTGTGTACCAAAACATTGATTTGTTGTCTTAGAGATTTTCATCCCTGATAAGCAGAAGTAACTAATGTAGCCATTAACCCCTAAATGAAGCCTTATTAAATACTAGTAAGAGTTGAGCCTTTTCGGTAAACAAGCTTTGAAATCCTGGCTTCATCTCTTAAATATGTGATTGTTCCCCTGCCAGAGATGGGCAATGAGCAGAGGCAGGGAAACTGGCTTCCATGGGTTGCCAGCACGCATGGCTTTTCCAGCTGGTAAATGACAAGAAAGTAGATGGAACCAGAATGAGACTTCCCAAGAGCCTCAGCAGCAGCTTCAAGAGGAGAAGGGTGTTTTACTGTTGCTTGGCATGAGCTCCTCTTGCCTGTCAGCACCATCTGTGTTTTCTGAGATGAGCAGAATGAGAGCATGGCGACCTGGTCCTGATGTTGAAGGATGTCAGCTCACTGCATGGGAAGAGCAAGTCCTCTGGCTGCTCTGTACCTCAGTTCAGGACTGGCTTCCCATATAATACCATCATTCTATTTTCGCTTCCTGACAGTCTCAGGAAGTGACCAAGCATTCTTACATGATGTCACCTACAAATGAGACACTTACTGCAATTATAATTATTACCTAATAGCAAAGTGAAGATAATGCTTTTTGCATGCAGATTTGTCAAGTTATTCAATATATTTGTAATATACATTAGAGCATCTTCATGAAAGTCCATCTCAATTGAACAATGTGTGCTGTAAAAACAGTATGCTGTAATTTGTACATTAATTTTCTCTTCAGAAGAAAAGAAAGAAACAAGACAAGTGTCCTGGCATAATGCCCATGATTCTAGTACTTTGGAGTCAGAGTCAGGCGGATTGCAAATTGAGTTCAGATGGGGCTATGTAGAAAATTCTAGACTACACTGAGGGTTTCAAAGATAGATTCTATCTAAAAGCATCAGTGGAGGAGGATGAAGAACAGGGTGATGAAGGAGGAAGGAAGCACTGGAGAAGGAGGAGAGAGTAGACTATTTGGACAGCAAATAATGAAATAATTCATTTTACCAGCCACATTATAATCGAGTTGTAAGATATTCAGGGCATCAGCAGTTAACCCAATTTCATGAGTAAGGTTCCACTGCCTGTGTTATCCAACTTGTCTCTCTACTCCTGTGAGTCCAGCCTGTGCTTCAGAATGTGGATCTATGGACTGAAGGCTTTACAAAATCTGAACTTACTCTCACTGTTTTCCCATTCTTGATTACTATTCTGATCAGATTTCCAAGTTAGTCATGTGAAACTTCAGAGAAATTCTTACTGTGTGGGCTTACAGTGGCTCAGTAGTTATACAGAGAATCAGTTGCTAGCCCCCAAATACCACAGTTGCTCCCTGACTTTTATCTGCCTATTTCTTCCCTCAGTCTGAGCAGGGGTCTAATACTATAACTCAGTAGCTTCACAATTTTCTCAAATTTGGCAGAACTTCCTGGAGTACCCTAGAGAATTGCATGCCCTGCTTCATGTTAGTTTGCATTCACTGGAGGCGTTTGTGTAAGAGCTAGAATCCAAGAGTCACACTTGTGGATCAAAAGGAAGACTTAGAGAGGAATAGGCTTTGCTGAGCCTTCAGGCTTCAGATAAATACAGGGGATGGCTCTTGGCTGACCAATGTTTAACCTACATGGAATTTTCTTGACACTTGTTTTTATATTTCCAAATCTCATACTAGACACATGTAAGATGTAATTCATGTTGCCTACTTCCACCTCGTATGTCAGCTAAGGGCTTCCTTCCATGAGGTCTTTTAACATAGTTGAACAGAAACTACATTCTATGCTACAGTAGCAATATCAGAAGCTCCTTTATGACAACAGTTTGAAGGGCTATGGTGCCTTCGTGTATTTAATGAACAGCTATATGCTCTCAGCTGTCTTTCCTGGCTATGATATTTTAAAGTTCTGCAAGGATGTATCCAGGTCTATCTACCAGCTTGATGCAAGGTCTGTGCTCAGCTTTTTGAAGAGCTGGATTGAAAGATTTGGTCAATAGACTGTTAAACAAGGCATAGTCAGCCATTGGAAAACAGATTGCTCTAACCTGGACTGTCTTCCCCAACTTCTTTGTTGTTAAACAGACCATTGAGAGAAATAAAATGTGCCCAGTCTTTATACATACATATACGTATATGTGTATATGTACATTTTAAGTACACATATATGTATATGTCTACTTTATATATGTATATGTGTATATTATATGCATATATGTATATTTTATAAACACATATATATTATATACATATATTTATATGTATTATATATATAATTTTTTCAGGTAGTATGAACTTATGGTGTATTGTATTACATTTTTGTGACTGGTATACTCTCAGAGCGTTCAGATGAGAAGCGGAGGTGGGTTACAATCTGCAGGACCCATTCTCCAATAACCCCCATCTCATAGTGAGGTCCCAACTTCTCAAGGTTCCACAACCTCCAGAAAAGCATCACGAGATGTGACCAAATGCCCAAAGATGAGCCTGTGGGAACTAGTTCACATTCAAATTATAGCAACCTTCCTTTGGCCTCCAATGGCTCATGGCCGTCTCATAATGAAAATTGCTGTAGCTAAACTTTAGGAGTCCCTGAAATTTGAATAGCTTCAACATTTCCATAAAGTTTCAAGTCTCTTTTGACTGTTGGTAAATTCCTAACTGTGATTCCATGCAAAACAGAACAAAATAAGAAATTAAATACTTGAGATATGCACTAGAGCAGAGTAAACTTTTTAAAGTCAAAGGAAAAAATGGCCCAGGATGGCAAGGAAAGATTAGCCCAGAGCCAAAACAGCAGTGCACCAACCAGTAAGCCCCGTAGCTTCCTGTGGCACACCCGAGGCACTGGCATGTTTCCTTTGCCATCTAATGCTCTTGGCTAACCCTCTGTCTCTGAAGCTGCTCCCTCATCAGCTGTCTTGATTGGGTGCCCACTGTTTTCCCCCACAGGTGCTATGTTTCCAGCATCTGTGTTATCCTGAGGTTTCTGTGTCAACTAAGGGTTTGCCTTCGTAGCTTGATTTCTGTGGGCAGTGCTTCAGGAACGACAACCTCACTGTATGTGTGTGACTTGGCCACATTAGCCATTTGGAACTTTACTATCAGTCTCATCATCTGAGAATTCTTCCTCTCGACACATCTACAGAACTTGAACCATGTGGATAGTGCCACATGCCACTTCCATATCCAGGTGTATCGGGATGCCCCGCAGCACCACATCAGTGGACTCTGAGTGCTTTATGGCTAAATTTGAGACGACTTTTTCACATGTGATTACTTTGGAACTGAGTACTCTTTTGATGTAGTCTCTGCTCAGGAACTTGTTTTTCAGGAACTGTTCCCCAATGAAAATTCTAAAAATAGGATTACACTACTGTTTTTTTCCTTTTAATGAAAATAATTTTTACATCCTTGCATAAAGTGTATCAACCATGGTTTTGTTTACTCTACTCTTCCTCCCAGTTCAGTCCCATGGTTCCTCCAATCCAAATATTCTCTCTCTTTCTCTATCATTAAAGAACAAACAGTGTTCTAAGGGGCTAACCACAAAATAAATAAAACAAAAGCTAACACATTGGCATTATTAAAAAAAGAAAAGAAGGAAAAGAGTCCAAGAGAAGGCACGAGAAGCAGTGACCCTTCCATTTGCACAACTCCGTTTGGTGGATTGGACTGTAAAACTGTCAGCCTTCTCAAGAGCGCTTGCTGTTGTCGCAGTGAGAAAGGCCTACTGTCTCCTCAGTGATACTCATCTTTTTTGCATTCATTATTTGCAGTTAATTCTTCTTAAAAGGAATTTTTTATACTTTGATAATTTCACACATGTATTCAATATAATTTTGATCATTATTAACACCTAACCCCGCTCCAACTTCTCCCAGATAATGCTTATGTCCACATCCCAGTGTTGTTTTGGTTTTGGTTGGGTCTTTTATAATGCACTGGGTCTAGTTACTACTACCTGCATGTGCATAGTGGTTGTCCCATCCACTGACACATGCACAATTAAGAAGAGCTCATGCCCTAGAAGAAAACTGATTCAACCCCCAACAACCATTAACTGCCAATAGCTATCAGCTAGGAATGGGGACTTGGAAGCCACTAGAATGATAACTGGCTTGACTTTATACAGGTCTTGTATAGGCAGCCACAGTGCTGTGAATTTATGAATGAATAAAGAACCCTAAGATGTCCAGAAGACCCTGTTTTGCAACAGTCTTTCTTGATATCTATCTCATGATTTTCCCATATTCCCATACTAATTTCTTTAACAATCATAGCCTCTTAACCTTACCAACCACAGACACATCTTTAAATTAACTCTCTCTTCTTGATTGACCTATACAACTTGCAAATAGCTTTCTGCTCTTTATTTTAGCCACTCTCACTTTAAATCTGAGCAACGATAGTGAATGATAATCACACTGCAGCTAGAATGAGGATGCCATGTATTTCTTTTTTTCCTCTTTTTTGTTTTTTTATTGAAAATGGAAGTAAAAAACACTTTATGATAAAATTGAAGATTTACATGGAAAATATTTCAGATAAACATGTTAAAATTGACAATTTTCATGGAAAATTAAAGAGTAATGTGGTAGACATGTAAAACATTGTTAATTGAAATATGGAATACAAACATTTATGATAGAATTGAAGATTTATGTAGGAAATATTTCTGATAAAATTGTAGAAAAATGTATCAATACATTCTTGAATTTAGAATTGAAGATGATCATGAAAATTTTATTATAGTATAATAATGTTTGGCATAAAAGCATTGATTGAAAGTGGAATTATAAACATTTTCTGATAAACTTGAAGATTTACATGGAAAATATTTCTGATAAAATTGAAGAAATATATATATATACATGTTAAAATTAAAGATTATTGTGGAAATTATATAGATAAAGTGATAGGCATAAAAATAATTCTAAGTTGATTGACGGTGGAATTATAAACATTTTCAGATAAAATTAAAGATTTACATGGAAAATACTTCTGGTAAAATTCGAGAACTATATAGACAAACACATTAAAATTGACTATTTCATGGAAAATTTTACATATAAAATGGTAGGTATAAAAACTCTGAATTAATTGAAGGTAGAATTAGAAACATTTGTGAAAAAAATCAAAGATTTACATTGAAAAGATTTCTGATAAAATAGAGGAAATATATAGAAAGAAATATTAAAATTGAAGATTATCATGAAAAATAATGCAGATAAAATGGTAGACATAAGAAAACATTACTAAATTCATTAAAAGGGGAATTACAAACATTTTCTGATAAAATTAAAGATTTGCATGAGAAATATTTCATTAGTCTATAATAGTGATTGTTGCTTCCTGTTATTTTTGATGTTATTTTTATGTTTGTGTGGGTATCTTCTTTTGGGTTTGTTGGAAGAAGATTACTTTCTTGCTTTTTTAGGGTGTAGTTTCCCTCCTTGTGTTGGCATTTTTCATCAATTATCTTTGTAGGGCTGGATTTGTGAACATATATTGTGTAAATTTGGTTTTATCATGGAATACCTTGGTTTCTCCATCTATGATGATTGAGTTTTGCTGGGTATAGTAGTCTAGGCTGACATTTGTTTTCTCTTAGGGTCTGTATGAGGTCTGCCCAGGATCTTCTAGCTTTCATCGTCTCTGGTTAGAATTCTGGTGTAATTCTGATAGGTCTGCTTTTATAAGTTACTTTCCCTTTTTCCCTTACTGCTTTTAATATTCTTTCTTTGTTTAGTGAATTTGGTGTTTTGATTATTATGTGCCGGGAGGACTTTCTGTTCTGCTCCAGTTTCTTTGGAGTTCTGAAGGCTTCTTATATGTTCATGGGAATCTCTTTCTCTAGGTTAGGGAAGTTTTCTTCTACAATTTTGTTGAAGTTATTTACTGGCCCTTAACAATGTAAATCCTCGCTCTAGTCTATATCTATAATCCTTAGGTTGGTCTTCTCATTGTGTCCTGGAGTTCTTGAATGTTTTGGGTTACTAGCTTTATGCATTTTGCATTTTCTTTGACTGTTGAGTCAATGTTTTCTATGGTATCTTCCGCACCTGAGGTTCTTTCTTCTATCTCTTGTATTCTGTTGTTGATGCTTGCATCTATGACTCCTAAATTACTTCCAAGGTTTTCTATCTCCAGAGATGTCTCACTTTATGATTTCTTTATTGTTTCTACTTCCACTTTTAGATTATGGATGTTCTTGTTCAGTTCCTTCACTTGATTGTGTTTTCCTGTAATTCTTTAAGGGATTTTTGTGTTTCTTCTTTAAGGGCTTCTGCCTGTTGACCCATGATCTGTATTTCTTTAAGGGATTTTTGTGTTTCCTCTTTAAGAGCTTTTACCTGTTGACCAATGTTCTCCTGTATTTGTTTAAGGGAGTTATTTAAGTCTTTCTTGAAGCCTTCTATCAGCATCATGAGATAATACGATTTTAAATCCAACTCTTGCTTTTCCGGTGTGTTAGGGTATCCAGGACTTGCTGTGGTAGAAGTACTGGGTTCTGATGTTGCCATGTGGCCTTGGTTTCTGTTGGTAGAGTTCTTGTGCTTGCCTTTTGTCATCTGGTCCTAGTTGGTATTGTTGTATCGGGCTAGAATTTCTTCCTTCTGTGGGCCTGCAAGCCTGTGTCCTTACTCCTCTGAACTCAAAAGTGAAAGCACTGCTGGGAGATCTCTCTCTCCAGGTGTGGTGTTCACAGAAGGCTGTCGCCATATATTTCTTAAAGCAAACAAATTAGTCCATTGCTTTTGAACTCAACCTCACACAAGTTTTCAGGACATGGATAGAATATATCAAGATTATTAGTCAAAATATGGCATGGATAATTTCAAATAGAACTATGCTATTAAACATTTCAAGCCTGCCTGTCAGTCTTTGTATTTTTATTGTTATTATTTTTTCTCAAATGTCTACCTGATCTACTCTTAAGCTCTACCTTGAGAAGTCTAAGGCTTCTTGCAAATGTAGTTCCACATTCTACCACATCCCTTCTACAAAGGCAGATGAACTACACAGTAAGATTTATTTCAGCCTCACAGCCACTTGAGGATAAATTTTCTGTATAAGCCAGCTCTTTCACTGTTATTACAGAATGCCTAACAAAAGCAAGGGAAAATAACATAGTTTGGGTTACAGTCCAGTAATTCCCTCATAGTAAGAAAAAAATGACAACAGTATGGCTAATTCTGTGCCAGCATGGTTACCTTGGTAACAGAATGAAATACAAAGATAAATGACAGAGCAAGAGCTGGGCTCTACTAACCCTCAAGGACTGTTCTTCAGTGATCAACTTCCACCAGTGCAGCTCCATCTCTGAGCAGTCCCCCAACTTTCTCAAACAGCACTACTAGCTGGGAACATTCCATGCAAGGGCATTAACTAATCAGAACACTTTAAATACAAACCATACGTGCTATGTGAAAACTGAACATGAGGGCCACCTATCCTTTTGCTATGAGTCACATCAAATGCTTTTAATGGCCAAGAAATAAAGAGATGAAAAGAAACATATTCACCTAGGGACATTTCATTAGTAGTACAGGTCAGGGAACTGCTTTGGAAGCATGCACTGTTTCCTGAAATTCTCTATCAAAACACCATAATTGGCTTAAACACCAGACATGTATGATCTCACAGTTCTGAAAACGGGAAGTTCCAAGTCATTATATGAAATGTGGGTGTAGACAGCCACCTTCTGAGGTTCTCCACATCTTCCTATGGTTTTCCCTCTGTGTTCTGATCTCATCATCTTATCAGTAGTGGATGGATGCACACTCTAATGACTTTATATTACACTAACTCCCTTTACAATGCTTACTTCAAAAACAGCCACATTCTGAGGGAATAGGACTAAAGATTTTAGGATAAGAATATTGAAGGGACACAATTCATCCGATAACCATGTGTGGAGTTGTGGTTCCTAGCTTCATTGGGAAGTTTCATCCAGTTGAAGAGTTTTTTGTTTTTTGTTTTTTGTTTTTTAATCTTCAATCCCTTAGCAGTCTGTGCTGTGACTCAAATGAACAAGCCACATAGGGTTCTATGTTTTCCTGGGCTTCACAGATGCATCCCAATGGATCCCTCACCCAAGTGTACTTCATTCCTGTTAAAGGTCAGGCTTTCAGCATCCCTTCTGAAGTCTGTCCAGACTGTCCTCTCTGGTATGAAATACTCTGTAGATGAGAAACCAAGGCAGAGAGATCAGGATCCCTTTAGAGAAGATGGAAAAGAGAACAAGAAGAAACCAGACTCCTTTTATCACACAAATCTCTCTCTATTGTGTATTGACTTTTTTGGCAAATGAATGGTTATTAGAAAAATGTTGGAAAATATGGGCAAAAAATGGAAGCAAAAAAAGCATTGCATGTGTTCGTTGCACTTACCAACTACTACTCATCTTGAGGATAGGCATGTATCTAAATCTTTTGTTTTTATGTTGGAATGTTTAGGGAAAAAACTCCTTTCAAAGCTACCTCTACAATTCTGTGTTTTATTTATTTACACATTTTTTCTATCCAATTGTGTGATTTTGGGTTTTCTCTTGGGTGTGAGTGGGGAGGTGGTAAGAGGCTCTAAGTATATCATCCCAAGAAACAGTGGGACATACCAGAATAACCACTTAGAAAGTTTACTGATTAGTAAAGAAGGATTCTGTGGTATTACTGATATGAAGCAGTTATCAAATATCTACATTTTTTATAATCTCTCCCATTGATTATCTATATAGAACGTCCACTTTTCTTCCTGATACTAAACATTCTTTTAAAAAACTATAAGCAATAACAACAAACTCTATTGTTACTTTAATGTACTATCCTTCTGAATTTTCAATTAATTTTTCTTGATTTATTGTTGGATACGATTATTGACTATGATACACATAAAGAACTTAATTTCCTCTGAATTAAGTCTATGAATTTTGTTTACTTCATTTTATTGAGTGAGTTGTTCTATCCTAGATGATCATTTAGATCTGCTCTTAGCATTGGCTTCAGAGAAAACAAATCTTTTCTCAATAATTAAACATTTTACTCTTCTGTTGATATCACAGAGTTTCAGTTCCTCTGAGTCTCACAAGACAGGTGGTACTCATTTCCTTCACAGGCAACTTTTTCCTCTTTTCTTTTTCCTTGGAAACTGACATTTTGCTTGCTTTACTTATTTATAAGACTGTAACTTGGCAAAGTGTCAATATACAAGAATCCTGACCAGATTCCCAGGAGGACGTGGGGAAGGAAGAAGATGCTTCTGGGAGGAAGGTTTAGCAGAGGGGTATAGGATGGAGGTGGACTGAAGCCACAGTGGGAGAGGTTAGTCAGCAGCTGCTCAGTGGATCCTGCCAAGGCTTTGGTCTTCTGATTCTGAGTGTCCGTATCCCTTCGACCCCTGTTTGGCTGCTCTTTCTATTCTTCACCCTCCCTAGTTACTCTCTCAGAATGGATTTAAGCCTCATCAAATCTCTTAAACTTTTGGCGTTACTTCATGATTACTTTAAACTTCCAATCTCGCACCATCTAATACCTGCTTTTCCATTGATAGAAATTTCTGCAGTCCCTTCAATCCTTCATAACACCTCAAACGCGTGACTAGAGATTGTTTAACAGATGATGAATACAACTAAAATCTCAATTTTACACTTTAAAAGGTTAAGTTAAATAGTGAAATAGTAAGAATTTAATTCCTGGCCCAGGCATGCTGCTTAGTTCCTTCAAAAAGCCATCTACATGGAGCTCAAACAACCCAACCAAACAACAGCAACATCTGCCTTTTGGGAATGATCAATACAGCCATTTCAAAAGGTCAAAAGGAGGATGGGGTTTGGAATAAAGAATGATGATGTCTTAGGCGTACATAGGTGAGTCAATGGAGAAAGCATTGATAGCAAATAACGGCCCAGATCAACACACACACACACATACAAACTCCAGCATTAGCACATCCTGAGGGTGCTCAGACTCCTGCTTCTCTCCATTCTTCTCCATTCCAACCCCCTTTTACTTCACTCTTCTACTTCAATGATTTGAAGAAAGTTTTCTCATCAGATTGCTCGAAAAACAAGCTATTTATTTAGAATGACATCTTATAGAAGTTAGACATCTTCTGGAAATAACATCTAACAGAGGTGCCTCGAAGACCACGCTCCTTTAATTCGGTCCTCAAAGCACCATCTGTCAATACTTTCTCTGATTTGTGGTGGTCTCCTATCTTCTTTCCATACCATGATCTCTATTTTGAAATCTAGGCTGTTCTGCTAATAAGCAGATGCTCGGATAGGTGTTGGACAGTGTGAAATTAGAAGTAGTGTCACACAACTCAGAGATAATTAAGTTTAGGGACCTTTATGAGACACAAGGAATATGGCTACTCTGCGATAGTCACCAGAATACGCAAAATAAATGAAGCATCCCAGTGGAGTTTGAGAGCCGGGGGTGTCATGGCAATGCCCACTGAGCACCATTCACACCCAAGAGGTCCAAGGATAAATGCCTCCCTCTGCTGGGACGCACTGAGGCTTACTGACTCTAAGTGCTCTGTTATGAAACTACGAGCTACCCTGCTGCAAGTTCCATAGCCCAAGGACAAATGCCTTCAGAACACTCAGGAGTCTTCTGTCCTCCGTGGCTATCCATCGTGAACTCCTCTACCCATTTTAAATTCTCTAGAGGCTTTCCATTGTATGTACTAAAAAAATAAAATAAATAAAATAAAGTAAAATAAAAAGTAAAACTCTGCAAAGTATCAATGTTATTCAGGGTCTGGGCACTACTTGTCCACGCTACCTTCCCCGTTGATCTAGTACCTCAGGGCCACTGGGAGAGCATACTATATCCAGTCTGCTCTTTCTACCTCTGCACTCTAGGCCCACACTCCTCCACCCCTTCCCATAGTACAGGCTGTTTTTGGTCAGTTTTCTAGGACAGGGAGGCTGAAGCAGTCAACCAGTGCCCCTGAGATTCTGATGTCAGCGTTTCCTCTAGTTAGGACTTCCCTCAGGATGCTACATGGTGTGTTCAAGGAACACTCGTATTTCCATTAAATCAGATATGATTCGGTGTGATTCTGAGATAAGCAACTCACCCTACTGAGGATTAGTTATTTAACATTCACACGCATTTTACCTGGCCCTGAGATACTTGGTATGCTCATAACCTGGGGCATATTATGACAAGAATGGTTCGTACCTGACCTTTACAAGAAAATATTTTCAAATTCAGTGAAAGTCCTTGACATGATCCTATCTAAGAACTGAGAATCACTGCTGGTGTTCAGATATCCAGGAGAGATCTGCTTTTTCTAGCACACCCTGCTTTCTGGTTCTTCTCTATTAAACAGCTCATGCCCCTGTCTTCGGGCAGTCCTAGTTTGGTGGGGCTGCCTTGGGCAATAGGTATGACAGAAGCTAGATGACCTTCCAGCGAGCAAACTCCCTCTGCAAATGCCAAGTCACTTTTCTAAGGAAAACTTGGTGATAAAAGAATATATTCAGTTCTGTCTGGATATTTTAAAGATACGAGTTTCCCAACTGAAGAAATAAGCTTTGATTGTGTACTTGAAACTGTTAAATTCTTCAGCAAAGAAACCACCGTGCATAAATGCAGTTTCTATGAATGACCAGTTCGCATGCATGTACACTATAACTACACGTACAGAAAGAGCCCTGTATCATAAACAGGAGGCTCATCAATATGGCAGGCTGCTGCTCTTCTGCACTTGGAAAATACACAGGCTGTGTGTCAAATAAGTACGTTTTCTCAGGCCAGCTCCATGGTTCCCCTAGTCAGAGCACTTGCTGCCAAGTCTGACGACCCGAGTTCAATCCCTGGGACCCACATGGTGGAAAAGGGAATACACAAAACCTGAAGGTTTTCCGCTGACCTCCACTGTGCATTGTGATAAGTACATACTCTCCCCAACAATAAATAAACAGAAAAAAATTCTTACAAAACAAAAAGCAACAGCAATATTCATCTAACAATTACTTTTTGCCATTAAAATATATACCCAAGATAATTTTATAATGACCTCTCTTACCTTTTTAAACTTTCAGGAGAAATTTTTATAATTTTCTAATTATTGCTTATTATTACTTATTATTTTTGTTGGCTTTTGAGACAGGGCCTCATAAGGCCTAGGTAAGCCTTGAACTCACTCTGAAGCTAAGTATCAGTCTTTTTCATTCTGTCTCCACAGACTAGGAAAACAAGCATACACCATCATACTTCATGTGTGAATACTTTTTTGGTTGTTGCTAATTTTTTAGATTTCTTTATTTTATTATGCGTGTATGACTCTTGCCTGCATATAAGTCCAGGCACCACATGTGTGTCTGGTAACTGCAGAGATCAGAAGGGGGGTTCAGATCCCCTGTGTTACCACTGGCGGTTGACTGCAGAGGCAGCAGCAGCAGGGTTGGCGAAAGGCTGTGAAGGCAGCGGAGAGACCACACCAGGCCAAAGGATACCAACACCCTGGAAGTTACAAATGGTTGTAAGCCACCATGTAAGTGCTGAGATCAGAACCTGGGTCTACAGAAAGAGTAGCAAGTGCCCTTAACTGCTGAGTCAGCTCTCTGGCTCAGATATCTTAATTCTAAAGGTTTCACTTTACTTTCTAAGGATAGAACTCTTGAGTTGAAATTTCCTTAAGTTTGAGTTGATAAAAGTCCTCAAAATAAAACATGCACGTTGCAATAGAGATTTTTCTTTTTCTGAGATACCTAGGCTCCTTTGAAACTGGCTTCCTGTTTTGCAAATGGGCTTGCACAGACAACCTCAGAAACTCTTCCCAAAACAGGAACCACAGATGCATGTGCTGGGGCAGCCTGAAGGAAAAGCTCCTTTTGGCAGATTTGGTGGACTTGTTAAAGGAACAGTGTGCCCAGAGGGCAGGTTCTGGCTCAGGCTGAAAATCCAGCCTTGGGGCTACTGCGTGAGTCCTTTAGTGTGTTGGGGGACGGCAGGGCTCCCGTAGGAACACTGGTTTTTCTCTGGGTTTGCCTCCCTTTGCCTGTGTGAAGCTTTCAGTATGCCACTCCCCCGCACCCTGCAGCCCGCCTCGCCACAACATTTTCATTTATCCTGAAACTAAATCAAGTTTGGGGCTAAACATATTTTAAAATGTCAGCCTACCTATTTTGTCCACGGAATGAGAAATGCAAGATTTTTCCGAAAATGCCATGTTTGGTTTGGATTTTGTCCTGGAATGTGAAATGGAACAAATGTTAAATCCTCCCGGGGTGCCTTGAGGATTAAAGGAGGAACAGAGGAATAGGGTAAAAGCAATTTGGGAGAGTGATCTGCTGTATCTCACTCTGCTTCATGATGGTTATTAATTATCATGACATTATTACAATTATCAGATTGCATGCTAACATATATCAAAATTAGACCATGTAAAATTAGGGAGAAAAAAAAATAAGAATGTTTCTCAAAATACCCATAGTAGGGACCTTATTGAAATATGCCTATTAGAAAAAGAAAGATAAAATAGAAAAAAATGCCAATTCTTCAATACCGTGTAACTTCTTGTTCCATGTAGCTATTACCTAAAAAGTCTGTGCCTGTCTGCTCAGTACCAGCTTTGGTATAAGGTTGGACAGGGACACTGGTTGCTAGCTTTTTTGTGTGATTTAGAGTCTTCTCTATTCTGTTCTGGCTTGAGACTGTTCATGGAAGAGTAACCTCACCACACACCCACGTGAGCACTCACATTGCTTAAGTTTAATGAAGATGATATACTATAGAAGTCCCTGATACCTGGTATTACCCATTGAAATAAACTGACCAAGTAAACCTGAAAATACCATTTTATATTTTTGACAGGAAGCATTACCGTCTGAATGTTAATGGTTCTCCCACTGATGGAGTCTAGGTCTTTTCCCCTGTTTTGGGAGGTTGTAGAAATTTTGTGGTAAGAGGTATAGCAAGTGAAGGTGCATTACTACGGTGAGTCTCTGAAAATTAAGCCCAAATCCTCACAGACTTAGCTCTCTGGGCTTTGTCTGACAAGATTTGCAAGCCACAAGCTCCAACCACCAATAGACCTAGCCTCTTCGGCCCTATGCCTTCCACACCATGAGACTGTGAGCCAAAATAAACCCCTGTCCAACAAGTTCTATCAGGTCTTTTGTTGAGTTGTTGATAAAAGTCACACATATGAGGGATTTTTTTCCCTTCTGCTATCATGGGCACAGTATGCTTTGTAATCAAGTTTCCCTAATCCTTTCCAATAAATAATAAAATGATTTTCTGGGGTGGATATGGAGCTGAGTTGGTTTCTATGATGTTGTGACCCCAAACAGATGCCTTTATTGGATATATGTCTCTTAAGTGTAACAAGCAGATTGGTAGCCTTGCTGATTAATATGAGATGAGCTCTGTTCAGCTAGGAGAGCATCTCATTTATAGGAAAGCAAGGACAACATGAAGCAATTTGAGATTCCATTGGTGTGGCTGAAAATCCTCCATACAAACAATTGTTTGCAATGTTTGTGACAGTCATGCTGTCCTTGATGAGCCAGAGGCCAGCTCTGCTGCCACACAGCTAGTGCAGTGACTCATGGCCATCCCTGGGGAGAAGAAGTCATAGGCAGATGTCATGACTGGAAGTCAGGGAGGAAAGCAGTTTGGGAACTCAGTGAGAGCAGAGTATTAAATGAGGAGAGCAGTACTGGTCAGAGGATAGGTGTGTGAAGCGTGGAACTTAGGAACGATCTATTTCCTTTTCTCACATTGTTTTCCTTAACTGACAAGTGAAAATTATATATGTGTATGATGTACAATGTGATGCTTTGATAATGTGTTTGTGCTTTGGAAGGGCTAAGTCACAACTATACATAATTATCATTTTTGTGGTATAAACATTTAAAAGTTTAGTTTTTAGAGCTATTTTCAATGATAAAGGATATAACTATCACCATTCTAGAATCGTAATTTTTCTCATCTACAAATTTCGAGTGACAAATTTCCATTACCTCACCACACTTTAGGAAGATTAAATCATAAGCCTTATAAACTCCAAAAAAAAAAAAAATCTGTCAGAGTCTAGTTTCTATTAATTATGAACAGAGACTGCCATTATAACTCATGTGGCAACTTGAGGGCTTCTTAAAGGCACATGTCTTTATTGGTCAACCCAGAACCTAGGGAAAGATGCTTTAAATAAAGGAGAGATGCTACATCCTAGAGTGAGCTGTGTAAGGATGGCTCTCGTGTTACGGACTTCCATGATGCCTCTGTTTTCACTCCCTTTGGACTTTGAACGCATAGGCGATTCCTGCTTTGCATTCATGTCTATGCAGAGAAACGAACCCTTACCCTTCAGTTGTTATAATTACCTGGAAATATTCAATCACTGGGATGCCATAGGAACCTAAAAAATATTTCATTGTACCCAAGAGAAAAAGAAAAAAGCAGTTCTGGGGAGGTGCTTTTGAAGTGGCTTGCATAATGCCTTTAAACTTCCTGTTTCTTGCAATAGCAATAACTCAGGTCATAGAAGTGATCTGCACTTGCACTTTATGTGCAGTAGTGAATACAGTTTTAGCAGGATAACTTTAAGCACATAGAGAAACCACATTCAGTTCCAGGCTCCATCCTAAGCACAATTTCCAAGAACCATTTATCTTAGAAATGTCTTCCTGTCATGTCCCAGGGTCTACAAGAATGTATCCCCTTCCCTACATAGATGGTTGCCCTATGTCAGACGTCGATATGTGGAGAACTTTCACTTCTAGGGATTTTACAGACTGGAGAAACAGATACAAAGCACCATGCTGTAAATCACTCAGAGCCTGACCAGGGAAGGAGCCTGTGATCCTTGCAAACATTGCACAGTCGTCTCCTAACCAGGCTGAGCAGATTAGACCCACAAGTAAACAGACTTGCAGGAACAGCAGCAGCCAGGCTGTCTGTCATCGTCCAACAAGTTTTTATGGACAAACTTAACTCTTTGTATCTCACGTCTCTACAGTGGAAAAAGCCATAGGGGGCACAGAGTGCTACAATTCCTTTTCACTTAATGTTGTTTTGTAATTGTTTTTAAAACATAAAGCATCAGTTCGCTTTTCTGGTGTTACCTAACACAACTTAAATGGAGAATGGTTCATGAATTTAGGGTTCATGGGTTCAAAGGGTTCAATACATCATGGGAAAAAGAGGGCAAACATCTCAGTTCACACCACAGCAAGCCAGGAAGCAAAGTGATAGTAGGTAGCCATGGGTACTGTGTTCTCCCAGACTGACTCCAGTGACCTTCTGCCTTTAGCCAAGTCCCTCCTCCCAAAGTGTCTAGAATCACCTAAAATAGTACAACCAGCTAGAGAGTCTAGTGGTTAACTTTTGTAGTTGCGGTCAAATATCTAATAAAAAGCAAGGAGAGTCTTAGTTATATTTCTGTGGCTGTGATAAAAATATCCAGACAAAAGCAACTTAAAGAAGAAAGGGTTTGTTCTGGCTCATGGTTCAAGGATATAGTCTACCATGATGGGGCAGTCACAGCAACTGGAGTGTCGTGTAGCTAGTCACACTGCCTCAGTAGTAAAGAAGCAGCGGAAACGTGGATAAATTCACACCTGCTAGTGCTCAGCTCACATTCTCTAACTGATACAGTCCAGGATCTCCTTCCGCAAAAATGGATCCAAACATGATTTAGAGGGTCTTCCTATATTATTTAACATCATCACCATATCCCCTCACAAGTGTGTCCAGAGTTCAATCTCTCAAGTGATTATAGATCCTGTTAATTTGACAATGCCAACATGGGTAGGTAGGGTTTCTTTTGGCATACTGTTTGGTCACACAGTCCAACATGGGGTTGGCTAGGCTCTAAATGACTAGGAATCTGCTTGTTCACATCTCATTGGACTAGGAACCAGATGACGGGGAATGCGGGTGCTCTTTTGGCTTCCTCTGTCTCTTTAATATATTATGAGACTTCATATTATGATATGATGCTGTCTACTCCACACTCTGTGCAGGCCCTCCCTGCTAATTATACCTGTTCAATAATGATCTCTCATGTCAGCCAAAAGGTCTGACCCTTTTGTGCTCTTGGAATTTTTTAATCAAATCAAAGGACAATCAAAATACATTTTCATATGATCTGACAATTCAAAAATGAGACTGTGATAAGCATTTCTTACTCAAAACAGTAACAAAATAGAAATAAACATTGTAGCTTAGAGAAAGATGCTATGCTCTCTAATTTCATCTGGGAGGGTCTCGGGCCATGAACAGTCATAGATAATACAAGAATTCTGATGAGCGTAGACTTGTGGGCACCAAGATACTGTTATAGAGATCAGAAGACAAAGTCCCAGAAATATACATCATCCCTAGTCAACTTGTTCCTATCCTGATCCTGGGTTTGGCTATTGTTTGGCTAATGTATCAGGGAATATTCTTTGTATTATATCTAGAACTCAGCTATGTGAAACTTAGCTGAGTGCCAAAGGCAGTATATCAAACCAACAGAACTACCAAGGCATGAACCGCATCCCCCAGGTGCCAGGGACTAGTTGGATCTGAATTTGGGTTCTTGCCCCATCCACCCTTTGAAAAATTATTACTCCCCCCTGTTTGGCCTGTGATTTCAGCAGGATTGCCTGCTAAATTGTTCTATAATGGTTCATATTTCATTTATGAGAGAGATTTTTTTCCAGCTCCTGCCATAGTTTATAAAGAAGAAACTTAGGTTTTATATGAACCCTTGGGTCTGGTTGAATAAAGACAACACAGCTGATTCTTTGCAGTGTGTGCAGAAGGAGGAACATGCAGGGTACTGGGGCTGGTTCAAGCCAAAACTCATTTATCTTATTGCATCTTTCTCCACAGAAATGGATTTTTTTTTGCCCATTTTTAGTGTGTAAGGTCTGCTTTAAACTAAAGTGTGATTTACAAATAAAATAGCCTAATTTAGGGTCCTTTTGAAAGACCATAGTGTCCTATATATCCAGTACTTCTGTAGCAGAATATTAGCAGAAGAATTTTAAGATGGACCTGTCATTAGCCATGGTGACCTATTTTGGATTAGTTTTACAGGTTGACCCTTTAATTTATACTTTCATAACATACCTTGAGAGGAGAAAAGAAGTGAAACCATCTCTGAGATAGGCAGCCTTCAGTGGGAGTCATCTCTGAGGTTAGCAGATTGCCTTCCATCCTGTATGTGTTTGATCAGATCATCCTCTGATGAGGCCAAAGCAAGAACTCGTGAGATCTCTCATCTGTGAGTCACTGTCTTTCAGCTTTTCAAAAGCAAACAATGCATTTTGGAACACAGGAAGGTGAGATTTTTAAAAATGCAAATGTATACATGCCCCAGTTTTTCTCCTTCAGGATCACACTGCAGAGCTAGGATGAACCTGCTCTGTTTTCCAGGTTCCACACTTCTCTTGGCCACATTTTGGAAACCAGGCAAAAGCTCAAGAAAAACAGCCACAAGGCAGACTCCTCAATGAAGAGACACTGCTGGGGGAGAGTTTGTGTTACACATTGTAATACTTAATTTGTTTATATAAAACCTTCTAAGACCTTACTGTAAAACCTTCACAAAGAGCCTGTAGCTTACATTTTATGTGTCAATATAAACTCAGAGTGTTCAGTTTTTACAAGAAATATGCTACTGGTGTCTTATTCTGGCAACTAAGAAGGTTTAACCATGAAAACCTGATTCTGGAAAGGCGTCTATTTTTCCCAGTTGAAAGGAGCATCTTTTTGTTTGAATAAATGTCAGCAGCCAGACCATAAAAAGCAACGATGTATAAAACGTGTCATAGATTTGGCTCCGGGAACTTAATTAATTTTGTCCATTTGAAAACAGTTGACAGGGCTTTTTTTCTTCCTAAACCTTCATTGATCCTCTTAAAAATAGTGCTGACACAAGAGGAAGTGACTCAAGTTCATAGCAGATAGAGTTGTGGCACAGGTCAAGCCTTCTGAAACAATCAAGGCCATCATCAGCATTAACTGGTCCAATTTAATGATGCCCATATGTATTAACAGTGAACAAATCTAGGTGAATTAAAGGTGTGAGTACAAAGTTTTCAAAATACTTTTCTTATTCTCTTTAATATAAACAACTGGCAACCTTGGGTTTCCTTTGCTGAAGTCAGCAAAGAATCATTTCAGGAGTGGCATCTGAGATCTTTGCAAAATAATGCAATAAACCTGGAAAACTCAGGCATTGCTCCTGATGTGTGTCCAGGGTTGTTCAGCAACAGCCGGTGAGGAACAGCCATCTTTCACAGGCCTCGATTATTTGCCTGTGAGGAATAAGCCTGCAAGAGTTTGCCTTCTTTTCTAAACCTTCACTTCTACTGATATCTAAAGGTTTAGGTGTTGAATCAGTGTTCCCACAGCTGAGAGACTCCCTGAGCCAGATCCAGAGGAGAGATGCAGCTTGGTGCCTCATGCACCAGCTAATAAATGCTCCCATTGCATCTCCCTAGCATCCATACCACTCAGGTAATTCTCCTCGGGAATATCTTAATCAAAATCTAAGACTTCATGTTAATTCTCAGGAATGATTGACAACCTTTACAAATATAATTGCAAACCATTATAACGCTTGGATAAATTGACAAAAATGTGTGTATAGCATATTATCAGCTTTATAATAACCTTGCCGCATACCTACCTATCACAGAGTTTCAACAATTACAAATCCAGGCCAATTTGTTGCATCAGAAACCCCACAGAGTCTGTTTGCTCCCCATAGTTATTTTGAAGGAGCTTTGAGATTCAATATTTTACTTATAGATACATTCAGGCATTGTGTATATAACGCAAAACTTTATCTGCTAAAATAGTATGACAATCCCATTATCCTATCTAAGAAAATGTCAATGAAAATTTATTGATAAAAGTACTAAAATTATTTTACTCCAAATATTTATATTTGAATCTGTCTGCATTTGCAAATATGCATATGACCCCAGATTATTACTTTAAAATATTGTATATTGGACATATTACATTTAATTGATATCTATTAAATATCTTTTTTATTTAATTTTATCTTTTTGAGAATTTGATACATGGATATTATATTTATATTATTTCCTCCTCTTCTTCTCCTACTTCTCATTTCTCTTATGTCTCCTCCACAATCTCTCAGATTCATGACTTCTTCCTTAATTATTATTTCTATTTACACATTTACACATGTACATGTAAATATAACCTATTGGGTTCGTTTAGTGTTGCTTAAATGTATACGTGTTTAGGGCCGAGCACTTGGGATTGGATAATTACTCCAGTCTTGCCTGGAGAAGGCTGATCTTACCTCTCTCAGCAGCCATTAAATGCCTATAGCTCTTCGTCTAGGAGTGAGGCCTTGTGATATTTCTCCATCTCCACAGGCATGTCACTTGATCTTGTCATTATTCAAGTACGGTTTGGGCAAGCATATTAACTCCATTAATATTTCTGAAGTTCAGTTTCCCTGCCACAAATACAAGACTCTATCTTGCAGCAGATATAAGAATCCTCTACTCTAACACTCCCCGCCCCCCTTCTATGATGTTCCCTGACACTTAGGTATATAACAGTTATGTTAGATGAATCACTAAGGTTGAGTAACCCAAGATCAGTTCTCTACGTTTTGACGTTTTGGGTTTTGGTAATGGTCTCTGATAAAGAGTAAGGACTATGCATATCTATAGGTATGAGGAAGGCTAAATGTATTTAGCCTACAGATTCTCTCTCTGGATTTTCTCTTTTTATCTTCCAATTAGTCAGACTCATTACCCTATAGTGTCCATACCCTAGATTTTGTTATTTGCGCACCACTACTATCTTTCAGCCTTTCTTGATCCTTTCTGTTCCTGTAAGCTGGTCAACAAGGTCCTACCCAGCTAAGGAAATGTGCCATTGTACATGTGGTATTGAACATTGGGTACATGAATTTTGTAATTAAAGAAATGATAACATTTTAGTGACTTTGAATTATGTAAGTTTTAAAAATGGCATTCTACTAACTTATGGGAAGTTATGGGAACAGTGCTATGTATGGTAACAATGACCACGGTAAGCACATCTACTTTCCAAACTGAATACTCTAGAAAGTCTAAATACAGAAAACTTTTTTTAAGTAAAAAAATTAACAACCAGAGTAAAATATATTCTAAAGTTTGCACATATTTTCAAAGATAAACTATGACCAAAACATAAGCTATCACATCAGTGTTTTCCACACTGACAAACTGTATGAACATTTACCTAGATACATTAATTTGAATAAAACAGCCCAATTGACTTCACTGATTTACATTTGCCTGTTTTCATTCTTGTGTGCATATATATAGTCATGCGTGTGTGAATGTGCATGCTTATGTCTGTGGAAGCCAAAAGTCGGCACAGGGTGTCTTTCTTTCTCGCTGCTCATGTCATTTGTCTGTCTGTCTACCTGTCTGTCTGTCTGTCTGTTCTGTTTGTCTATCAATACCGGATATTACTAAACATGAAGTCACTAATCAGCTAGACTGTCTGGCCAGGAAGTTCCAGGAACCTCCCTGTCCCTACATGCCTAGTAGCTTGCAGGTGGGGGTTGCTCAGTGTTTACATGGGTGCTGCGCTCTGAACTCAGGCCCTCCTGCTTCTGTGTCCAGCCCTAACCTGGTTAAGCCATTTTCCCAGTTCAGAGCTCTGTGTTTTTAATGTTGGGATGAGAAGACTGAAGATGCTTGCCTTTTCACACTCTCTTTCTTGAGAACAGCACTGAGACAGGCTGACAGATTTGGAGTGTGTGTGTGTATGTGTGTGTGTTTTGAGGGTGGAGTGCTAGCATTTCCTTTGTGATGGCCATGCTTTTGCTCACCATTCCAGCCAGAGCCATGGGATATCCAGGTGTTTACCACAGTGCTGCAGGGATTGGTCATGAAACTCCACCATTGTGCCCTTGCCCGGTCAGCTGTGTGCCCAGTGGTTCTCACGGCCTTCCTGACAACTATTTTAATCTTAATGTTATTGCAGATTGCAATGTTGACATACTTTAGCTCCAATTCCCTCTTTAGCTTCCAAGAATTAGTCTACAAAGAACTTGTCTTTCATGTTTCATGACCGTTGAAACAGTTTTATGGGGGTGAGCACCGGAATGAATCATGGACTCTACACTTGCTATTTGAAAGAATGATTTCTGGACTAAAAAGAGCTCAGTTATTAAATAGCTTACCTTGAAACCTGAGTTAGATGGCTAGAAAACCCACTTTAAAAAGCCAAGCATGATGGCATGCTTATAATTCCTGTTCTGGGGAGACATAGACAGAGGGATCTCTGGAGTTCATTGGTCAGCCCCACTAGCTTACTTCATGAGCTACAGACCTAAGAGAGATCCTTTTACAAATGGTTTATGGCACCTGAGGAATGACATCTGAAGTACTCCTTGTTCTCCAGACACATAGGCACATACGAGCATGTGCATCCATGCACAGGTGTGCCAACGTTCACAAATATGCACAGACAAAATACGTTTTTTTAAAACCACATTGCAAAGGTGTTTTCCATTCTTTGTTTTTTATTTCAGTTTTTGATTCATTGGAACCTGTATATTTGTGCAATATTTTATCACAAGCAATTGTGGTCATCATTCTCTTGATCCTCAGGTTATCTTTGTGTGACTGATAGGAATTCTGAAGGGTCAGTTTTCCATTCTCTGATTATATTACTAGGAGTCTCGGGCTCTCTCACTTATTGAGCCAGAGTCTGGTCTTCCACCACTTCCTGCTCAGACTCAGAATAAATGTGTCCTAAAAGGCAATGAGATGGTTAGCTGGGAGGAGCAACTAGGACCATGATTTCAGTACCATGGATGCTTGTAGTTTCTGGGTGCTTCTTCTTCTTTTTTTTTGTTTTCCTGTGCACAGATCTGTGATGGCTATTATCCAGTGTCAGTATAACTGGATCTAGAATCATCCATAAGACAAGCATCTGGGAACAGATGTGAGGGACTATCTGGGTTCTGTTAACCACTGGGCAGGCCTGTCATGGATTTCTTGATTGCGTTAACTCAAGTGGGAAGTGTCACACTGAGTGTGAGGGGTACTTGCTGGCATCAGCCAGACATGAGGATGTCCAGAGGAATCACTGATTCTCACTTCTTACATTCCTATCTTACTCGCAAGGGTAGCTAGCCTCTTGCTGCCTCTGCCACAACTAAAGGGTTGCCTTTTCTTTAGTGTGTGTCTTTGTAGGTGAAAGTGGATGCATTCGCGTATATATAGGTATTTGTGGGGACAAGTGGGCACAGACAAGAGGTCAATGTCAAGTGTTTCTCTCAGTTGCTTTCTGTCTGATTTGTCAAGACCGGGTGTATCAGTGGACCTGGGCTTTCTGATTCAGCTAGATTATCTGCCCACCTATAGGAACCCTCCGTCTCTACCTTGATGGAGCTATGATTGCTGGTGCTAGGTGTTTTGCCTTCATTCTTGTACAGCAAGCACTTTACTTATGGAGCCAACTCCCTAACCCATGCTTACATCTCAAGTGACATTTTCTTAATACCAAACTCAAAATGGCATATTAAGTAAAGTTAATTTGAAGTTTACTTGCATATCCTTGCACAAATTTGTTTTTTATTACATATATAAATAGAATGCATTTATAAGCAGCTTAAAATTTATGTATTTTATAAAAGTTTATACATTATATGCATAGATCATATCTATTAACATTAATATTAATACCATGCTATCAGTTGCCTAAATCAAAACTAGAATTCCCTGAGAACTTTTAATTTATTTTAAAGGCATCTGTGTACAACACAAGTTTTAAAAGTACTGAATTTGAGGGCCAGCAATATAGCTCATGGGGAGAGTACTAGTTTAGCCTGCATTAGGATCTAACATCACACACACACACACACACACACACACACACACACACGCACGCACATGCACATGCACATGCACAAAAAAGACTGAATAGCAACTCATTTATACCTAGACTAAGTCAATACAGAGATCTACAATTTTAGTCACATGAAACTTTATAAAATAATAAAGAGCAACTGTAAGCAGAACTTTCAGCAATATAGTCATTTAATTGTTTGTGTAATCAGCACTAATTGAACCTGTCTTGTATGCTATAACACTTCTCTGATGTCTAAAGGTGCCAAGCCAGAACTGAATAAAATGTGCTATCATGATACAAAATGACTAGAGGAGGTATAGAAAGCTCAATTCCAAAGAAGCATTTAACAGGTGACTGTATGGTCAAGTGCAATCATAGATTAAATATAATTACTCCTGACCTGAAGAAGAAGAAAATGTGATAATCTCTCTCCACCCTCTACATCCAAAACTCTATCACGGAGAAAGCAGAAAAGAAAGCTGCTTCAGTTGTTGAGTAATAGTCATATTTCAGAATGAGAGACTAAACTAGACTGTACTAAAATGTGATTTAAATAATAATTACTCAAGTGGAGGAGACTTTAAAATTACCAATAAATATGCAAATGCTAAGTTGATTCTAGATGTTGTATACACCAGAAGACTTGAAGTTAATGAAGAATCCCCTTGTCCTAGTGCCAATTAAATGGAATTAATTTACTTTTTTCACCCAGGAATTGGGAAATGGGACAATTTTTTTCCAGTGGGCAGGTGACTTCCTCTGTAGTTAATAACTTCATCTCAGAAAGCCATGTATCTATTGTTCTCAGCTGGACGTCAGGATCTGTGGTCTTTGTATTTAAATTACTTGAGTACGATAAATTTTAATACACAGTTCCTAAATAGATGTAGTCTCATGATGGAAGGGATTTGCTTTGTTAACTGGGCAAATGTCCTGATAACTTTTTCTGTTTGGAGAATTAGGCTCATATTTGCATATTAAGATGTGTAGAGGCTCTGCAGCAAAGAAGTCCACTAAATTTTGTTTAACCAACATACTCTTAAAGTTGTTAAGCCATAGATCTTGTTCATTATTATTTTAATAGCATTTTTTAACACTCACACCTTCACAAAAGCATTGGCTTAATATATTATATGAAAACTTAAGGGAACTACAGATAAAACACTCTTGGATACATTTCAACATGGAAGTCAAAGCTTGCTCAGCATAAATATTTTCATGAGCTCATTTGCTCCCTGTTGAAGTGTATTAGCTATATAATCTATTAATACATTTTTATGGAAACTTGAAAGTACTCTCACCATAGGAAAAAGCCTCATAAAAGAATTTTCTATTGTTTATATACAAATAAAACTATGCAGAGACATTTATATTTGATTAGATATAATTATATAAGTATGCATATTTACATTGATATATTTTATTTATATTAATGTATGCATAATTATATGGGAAAAGAGGATATTATGTAAGATCTAATTTATATTTTTAATATCCTCACAGTTGTACTTATTTTTGCAAGTGTTTGCTATTTTAAGAAAAACAACATATATTAAGCATTTAAAATCAAAGCCCTACCTGTTGGTATATTCCTATAATCTCAGGTCTTAGGAAGTAGAAACAAGGGGATTAATAGTTCAAGACCTAGGTATATTGAGTTTGAATTCAGACTGGGGGGTATAAAATTCTGTCTCATGAATCTATACCACCACCCCAAGAGAAATATAAAGAAAAGAATCATAGGGAGAACAAGATTAAGCTATTCTAATATTTTATTGATGAGCACAAATGTTTCTTATACCATATTTTATTTAAGTAACTGAATGCATTCTAGTTTTAGGAACAAAAATTAGATCTTAGGTGTACTATTGATGAAATGCTGTAAGAGAAATTTGAAAATATCATAAGATTTTAGATGTATATGTGTCTTTGATTCAGATATTCCAATTTTAATGGTCTAACTTATAAATAAATTTGTACAACCTTTAAGAGTATGCAGAACTTTGTAATTGTTTGTGGTTGTTTGATTGTAAATGGCTCCCATAGGCCCATAGGGAGTGGCACTATTAGAAGGTGTAGCCTCATTGGAGTAGATGAGGCCTTGTTGGAGGAAGTGTGTCACTCTGGGTGGGGGTGGGGTGTTCAATGCTCCAACCAGGCTCAGTTTCACTTTCTCTTTTTGCTGATCCAGTTGTAGAACTCTTAGTTTCTTCTCTAGCACATATCTCCCTGTGTGATGCCCTGCTTCCAGCCATGATGACAATGAGTTACATGCCTGAAACTGTAAGTCAGACCCAATTAAATTTCTTTAGATTAGAGTTGCTGTGGTCATGGAGTCTCTTCACAATAGAACCTGAAGACACATTTTTGGCAGCTGCATGTCTTTCTTCTGTCTCCCCATATGACATACAACTCTCTGCAGAAGCTGAATGTGCCTGTGATCATCTTCTCTTAAAGGGCACCTCAGTGATTGAAGGTGAGCAAGTGACTCCTTCTCCTTCAGACCCTACTTTCTTGTGTAACAGATGACTCCATAAAAATATCATCACCATAAGGTGCACTAGTTGAAGTTATCCTAAAGAGTGCTCCCTAATCCACTTTGCCATCATCAATGTGATACAGACACCAATCATCTTCCCAGGCTGATGATGCCTGGTGGAAATCAATTCAGCAGATGAGCATGAGAAAAGAGGTGGATACTGCTACCTTCATGGGAAAATCACTGACCTCTGTGAGGATGATAAAGCTAACCATGAAGAACAATGAAGTCCAAAAAGACTCTTCCCTGTGTGTTTTGTGCTATACTGCAATGCAGACTAAGGAACTTCCTCCCGTATCACCGTTGGATGACTATAGAAGCTTCCAGAAAATTCCAGAATCTTGAGTCATATCCCCAGTGATTTGAGAACACGGTGAATACCATTTGACTCATGCCTAAGAGGATAAAGAGAGCATTAGGACTTGACTCATCAGGATGGAGATAGGCCACTGTTAGGACTAACTGCTTTCTTGCTGAGAGCAACATAGCTGACTCTAGACCTGTAGAGCATGAGGTTTTCATGTTTCAATGAGTCCAATGCAGAGGCCTTGTTAACATAGATGCCAATGAAAGAGAGTCCATGGAAGCTAGATTCAACAATGCAGAAAGGCAGGAAGCCCCAAAAAAACATGGTAGAGGGGACTGAAAAGACACAGTCGGCATCTGGAAGTATAGGTGAATGTCTGGAAGTCACAAATGACACATGTGTGTCTATGAATCACTCCCAAATGCATTGGATTGGTTGCTTTTCTCACTTCTGGGATCAAGCGCCAGAAGAAGACCAACTCAAGGCGAGAAATATTGGAGAGGCATACAGCTTGAGAGGACTTAGCCCACACAAGTGAAGAAGGCTATAGGACTATGGTGGGCCTGGTCACATCACATCAATAGTCAGAGAACAATGGGACTGGAGAAAGAAACTTTAAGACCTACTCCAGAGATCTACTTCTTCTAGCTAGGCCCCACTCATGACTCCAGGTAAAGGCCCAATGTTTGATTATGTGAACCTATGCAAGGTGACAATCATTTCACATTCAAAACAGGGCACTGCCATGTGGAGTGTGCAAACATCAACCTGGCAGACTGTCCATCCCTCTAGTCCTGTCCTAAAATCACAGCCTAAGCATGAACTTATACAGTTGGGAAGCTAACCACCAGCACCAACACCAGCACCAGCACCAGCACCAGCATCACCACCAGCATCACCACCACCACCACCACCACCACCACCACCACCACCAGCACCACCACCACCCCACACACATTGTACGCCTCTTTCTAGCTTGAACTAAGAATGAAATCCCTTTATTGAGAGACAATCTGAAGTATCAGAATTGACCTGTGTGTTGCCCTCAATATGAATGCAGATCACATGAGACCTGCCTAAAATATCCTCCTCTAAGAAAGTGAAAGCGTAATTCGAGATGAATGTATTTGCGGAGAACAGTGTTGCTTTTACTTTTCTTTAACTACTGATCTAGTTAATATAAGACTGGCAGCCTCATTTCAGAGAATCTTTATGGACTACTTTTTATTCCTTTGGGAGATGGTTGATGGAACCTTGGTGGAATGCAAACACATGTCACAGATAACACAGAGAAAGGATAGGACCTTCTTTTCAGCCTGTCAAACTCAGGCAGAAGGTCATGTTCATTTGGTGCTACCTAACCAGGGCTATGTCATTTGCATTCCCCCACCCTGCCTTCCACCACCTCAGGCATGGCTACATTAGACAGTCATAGGGTAAGCTTGTGAGCTGCATGTGGAGTATGCAGCAGTTTTCATTGATACTGACGCATTCCATCCTACACAGAGCCCACTGCAGACAAAACAATGACTCAAAGCAGCAACAGAACGCCAATAAAACTGACCAGATTAACTAGGATCCTTCCTCCTCAAGAGGTAACAGGAGACTTCTGAGCATCACTTTCACATTGGCCTTGATGCCAGGAAGACGCTGGGATAAACCCAGCCACCTGGACAAGGCAAAGACAACCATGAAGCTCAAAAGAAACAGAAACCAGCTAAGCTGGCTAGAGGAGGTTCAGGCCTATTGGCTCACTGGGAAAGGACTGTCCAGCCTACTGTGCCGCCTACAGTCTGTGCAGCGGATGCAGGTTTCCAATAGTTTTGGTGTTATGGTAGGCCTTGTTGCTGCAGCTCTCTGAGTCCTTTCTACTCCTCTGTATAACTGCTCACGCATATTTCTGTAAGTAACTCCAATAAAACTCATGAGTTCACCAAGTTGGACTTTAGTAGGATCTATACTGTGGTCTGTTGTGGGGCTCCCAAGTATATGTGTGCATGTGTGTGCCTGTAATGTGCTATGAGCATGTGCATCTGTGTCTCTCTGTCTCTCGGTCTCTGTCTCTGTCTCTCTCTGTCTCTCTCTATCTCTGTCTCTGTCTCTGTCTCTCTCTGTCTCTCTCTGTCTCTCTCTCTCTCTCTCTCTCTCTCTCTCTCTCTCTCTCTCTCTCTCTCTCTGTGTGTGTGTGTGTGTGTGTGTGACTCCTCCCTTAGAAAATTCCATCATAGAATGGTATGTCTATGCATGAGATCTTATATGATCCTTCTCTAACTGGACAGAAAGTAAAAAAAAAAAATCGTGCCTTCTTTGTATTCAACCTACATTGAAGCTGCCCAGTATATGAAGGCTAGGGATATGTGGATAGAAAGAAAAACATGATAACGGGCCTGTAAGAATCACGGCAACTTAGCCAGAACCTTTCCCACACAATGACTGGTTTTTTTTTTTTTTCACTTTTTTTTAATAGAACACAGCTACCCTCATTTGACACTTGCATTGTGTCTATGGCTGCTTTTTCATAAAGGATAAAATGGAGAAACTGAAATAGAGCAATGATAGTTCACTAGTTCTAAAATATTTGTTATCTGACCCTGATGTACTGATTGTTATTGTAGGATCCTGGCTTACTTGGACCTGAACTGCTAGGAGAATACTAAGTAAGAAAACAAATCAACGCCCTCCCTCCTCAGTTTCAAAGAGGTTGGTTCTCCAAGACATAGAGCCAAGAGGAATACTTTTCCCCCATGTTCTTTCTTCTGATACTTGTAAATGTAAACAACCAATTACATTCATGTGTTCCAAAATCTAAAATTCTCTTTTAAGATAAGAAAAGCAAGGATGTCTGCAGTTTGGACTCCATTATCAACGGCTCAGTGTGGAGCACTTTCAAGTTCTTTAAAGTCAGTTTATAAAAATACAGAACTATCAAAAGAGTGAGTCTTTGCTTCAGTACTAGTAGAGGTTAGAAGGAACCTCTACTAGTCTCTGTCTCTGTCTGAAAGTGGGTTAATAATAAATGATACTGGAGAAGTACAGACATAATTCAGCAGTTAAGGACATGCACTGCTCTTCCAGAAGATCCAAGTTCAGTTCCCAGAACCTGTGTTGAGCCTCCCAATCACCTATCACTCCAGCTACAGGAGAGTCTGTACCCTCTTCTGGCCTCTTCAGGAGCCTGAAGCCACATACAGTGCCCACACACAGACACATAATGTAACTGACATCTAAATATTTTTTAAAGTAAAAATAATAATATTGGAAAACAAAGTCAAATTCCAGAACGAAGCAGCTACAGAAGGGGGTTCACCCATTTAATAAATATCAGGAGTGATTAAATGAATTAGAGTAATCCAAGAATATCCTGCTCTAGATGGAGCTGACAAGTCTGAAATTATATTGGAACAGATGGGACAAATATGCCAATAAATGCAAGTGAGATTGATTAAGCTTTTCAGTCACTTTGCTACTATGATGCAACACCCACTGAAGAGGCTTATTTCTTTAATGAATTCATTTTAGCTTGAACACACATCTGTGAGTACAAAGTACACATACACTCAAAGTTTTAAGAGAAAAACCAAGAGACTCCACTGAGCATGGACAATGATTTAGGGCTTCAGTAGCAAATAGAAGTATCACTAACTGGGGAGAGACTCTCTGCCACTCTGGACCATCAGTGAAACCTTTCTTGCCAAAACAGGAAAGGAAAAAAAATTCCAGAAGTCTACTTAGGGGTTAGGAAGAAAGGTCGGAAATAAAAAGGAGGCAGGGATGCACTTAAGTCTCTGGTATTTTATTTGCCTTTGAAGGAAGATCTTCCAGCTCATGAGGAAAATAGAGTCATTGTTTTCTTGCTGATGGTGGGTTCCTAAGCTGTGGCTGTTTGAGCAATGACATCACAGCCAGGTCATGGTCCCTGACTCACCCCAGGCTGCCTTGGGAACAGAGGCAAGGCTGAGGGACAAGAAAGGACACTAGAGTTGAGGAAGCATTCTTTCAATAGAGAATGCTGACTAGCCGAGAGTGTGTGGCATGCCTGTGGCCCAGCGGCTCACTTCATAAAAGCAGGGCATCCTAGTTTGAGAGTGTGAATAAGTATTGTTTGTCTCCCATACTTCTGCCACCATTCAGCTGTCATCTCCTGTCTACAGGGCAAGGGCCAGTCTAAGGTCAATGAGAGGAAATGAGTTTACAACTGAAGTGCACAAAGTATTCATGCTTTCCCTGGACCTGCTGTAAAACTTGCCCTTCCCAAGGGAGACTTTTCCCATGACAACCATGCTATAGGATCAAGGGCTGAGTTTACAGAGGACATGATGAGCAGTTGCCATAGGAGAAGTTTTGTAGTCAGATGCAAGGAACTAGACAAATGATTTAGTGTCTTCCTTAGCTGAATTCTGCTGAACTGTTCAATGATTTTTGTTACCAGAATTGTTATGGTCATAGCCTCATCCCCAGCAGACCTAACAAAGCATCTGTTTTTAATAGGACAATTAAAACACAAGGCAGGAGAGAGACAGAGAAGGGAAGTTGGTTCAATATGGCCACATTAGGAAAAGCAACAGGGAAGTCTAGTGACCTCCCACCCCTACTTCAAGTCTATCTTCAGGACCCTAACATTCGATTTACATTCTGAGAACAAGAGGCATTCATCCTAAAGGGTCCTGGTCAATGAATGGTTTTGACTATCGTCATTGTATTTGCTCCAGTCTTTTCCTTAAGGTCTGACAAGTTGTCAAAACTGTGTGAGTCAAGAATACCTTTTGGCACACACACACCAAGTTTCAGCATTTTCTTTCTCCCAGCATGAGACTCCCAAGTAAATTCTAATTCCTTGAGATCTACTGTCACAATAGTATGATATCTACAGGGAGGAACACATGTGTCTTCTTAGGGTACTCTCTTGCTCCCCGAATGTGACTCAGGATGGAGTCTGATAGTAGACATGACTGAGGGGCTGTTATTGAGTATTATAGGCTCCAACTCTAAAGCAAAGGGCAAAATTCCACTGATACCAGGTAGAGAGCAATGATCTCTTCTGGAAAGAGGAATCTTATAAATCACTGCCATTTGGTCACATGTAGTGCTATTGCCTAACTCAGTACATGCAAATTCATTCATGGCTATGAAAATCTTAAGTGATCATATAACTGTGTGTAATCCATATTGTGGCTAGAGAGCAAAACTAAGAATGTTCTAAAGAGCATCAGCTTGTTTTTTTTTTCTTTCATAAGACATCTAAGCTTCCCTACAGGTCGACAGTATTTCAGCCTGTACCTCCTTGAAGTTTCCAGAAATTTCTTTCCCACTGTTTAAAAGCATTTTTTTATATTTCCTAAAACTCCCCTGTTTGAACTTCAAAGACCTCATGATTCAAATATTTTAAGATTTGGCTAACAGATCCACTTTGAGTCAGCAATGTCTTTCATGAATTTGTAAATTGTGATCATCTCTTTCACCTCAGCATTCATCTTCTTCCAAACATAAACTACCTAAGTTTTCACCCAGTTCTTGCATGGATGGTATTCCATACACTTGACCATGATGCTCACCCCCTCCTCCCATAAATATCATAGTCATTCATCTGTGTAGTCAAGACGAATAACACAGATTGTTTTATACACAGATTTAATGTGTGTAAGAGTAGAAAGTATTTGTGTGTTTAAGTGTATATGTATCATTGCAGGTTTATTTGTGTACAGACACTGATATATGTATGTGTTCATGTGCATATGTGTGCCAGAGGTCAGTATTCGGTGTCATTCCACAGGAGCAGTCCACCTTATTTATTAAGAAACTTGGAGTATACTAAGAAACCTAGGTTAGCTGGCCAATAAGCCCTAGTTATATCAAAAGTGTCTAACTCATTTATAAAAAAAAAAAAAAATCTGATGAGAAATAATCATGAGACATTTTCTTTAGGGATCTTTTATTTCATTGACTATGTAAGAGGTAAATCTTTGGAATTATAGTTTGAAATATAATCTCGTAGTTTTATACCTATTTTTACTTTGAAATACTGATTATTTCCTTGTTTAACCTGACAGACATCCATAGCTTTCTCATCTCTCGTGTTCTGCCTTTTCTATTCCTGCAATGCTAAAAGCAGAGACTTGAAAATCCTCATCAAAATGTGACATTAAGCTCACTTCTAAATCTTGTTCTGAGCATATGCCATGCACATAATTGAATATCAAATTAAGAAGATAAAAAATAAACATACGGCTAAGTATTATTAAATGTTGTGGTGGATTATTTCATAGTAAAATTATACAATAGAGTGGCTATGGGACAGGTTCATTCTCCTTATGCAAATTGAAATTTGTAAGGACTAAGTGAAAAATAGATACAATTTACAATGGTTAGTTTTAATTATCAGCTCGACGAAATCAAGATTCACCCAGGAAGAAAGTCTCAGTGGGCAACTCTCGGGATCAGATTAGCCTGTGGACCTCTCTGTGGGAGACAGTCTTGATTGCCTTTATTAACATAGGAAGACCTGCCCAGGCAGCACTGTTCCCTTGGCTGGCTGGGATTCACGGGCTGTATGAGAGAAAGAGAGAGAGAAAAAGAGAGAGAGAGAGAGAGAGAGAGAGAGAGAGAGAGAGAGAGAGAGAGAGAGAGAAAGCTGTCTGAACAATAAACTTGTATGCATTCATTTCTCTTTGTGTTTAACTGTGGATGTGGCACAGTTAATTGTCCTGACACCTTGACTTTCCTGCTATGATAGAGTTCTGGACCTGTGTGCTAAAGCAAACCCAGTTTTCCCTGGTTGTTTTTGTTTGTTTACTTGCAGTATTTTTGTTTTATTTTCTTTTGTTCACGTTTTGTTAAGGGCAGGGCTGTCTGGGTGTTTTGTCATAGCAACAGAAGAGAACCCAGGACACATTTATACAAACTAGACTTCTAACCAATTGTCTTTACTCTTCCATCCACCTAGCAATTTTCCTCCTCTGTGAGGTATTTTTCATTCCTATGCAGTATTTTATCCACTTCAGATGTGCCAGATAGTGAGATAATTTCACAATAATTATGGTGTTCAATGTCTAAGTATATGTTTTGTCATATATAGTGCTATCTTCCAAGTATCAGAATTGGTTTTACTAGGTACAAATTCTTTTAGGGAATTTAGTCTGCTCAAGTTTTCTTTTTCTCTTTGTTCTTTTTTCTTCAAAATTTTTTCTAGCTCTTTGTGAATTGTACATCATAAACCCCAATCCTTTGGTATCCACCCTTTGCCCTTATAACCTCTATCCACAAAACAAAAAATAAATAAAAATAAAATTTATAACAAATAGACAAATAAAAACCCAAGATAGTCTATCTTGAGGCAGTACTATGCCACCATTTTGTCCGTCATTACTTGCAAGTGTTCATTGCAATGATTCAAGGGCTTTGGCTTCAGCTATACTACCAATACTTGGACCAGAACTCCTGCAACTATCCTGTTGTTGCCCTGTGTCATAGAGGATTTACAGGATAGGCTGCTTTGCATGTTCTAGCAGTTCATAGATGGGGTAGATGTTGGGGTGTGCCAACTCAAAAAGTTTGCATCTGGATCTGAATGGTAGTTGAGTTGGTCAGGCAGCCACCTTTCCCATACCCACACCACCAGGGCCAGTTCTCCAGCACTATTCTGGCTAATTCACCCAAGTATGGCAACTGGAAAGGGGCAGAACCAGTTCTCCCACTCTCATACTCTTGGGCTAGCTCACCTGAACCTTCAGCACCAGACCATGCTCTACTGCTCTATTGTGCTGTTTTGATAAGGAGCAGGCTCTACTCTCCTATATGCTATAGCAGATGAGGGTTGGGGCCAGCACTCCTACTCTCATGACCTAGGGGCAAGATTTCATGCCTGATGCAAAAGATCTCTTTTGTCCATACTACTGCATGGCAGGATGAGACCAGCTCTCCCAACCCCAATTGAACCATGGTTAGATCTACTGGGCTTCCTAGGGAGAAAGAGATACAGTTCTTACTTTCTGGAGAGCTACCACTAACAAGAAGGGAGGTCAGCTCTCCTGATCTCATGGACTTAAAGCCTGCTGCTGCAGGTGTCACAGAGCAAGTTTTCAAGGACAAAATCTTATGTCAGAGTTGTCAGAATGACCATGAATCTGTTCCCATAAGTTACTTTTTTATAGAACTAATACATATACTACTGTCTTAACCCTGCTCAGAAATGAGACAGCTAGAGATCTAGAGAAGCCATGAGTTTCTAAATTGGGGCTTCATGTGAGTGAATCTGCCTGACAAACAATGGGAACCTCCCTCAGGTACTGCTCTTAATATTTCTGCTGACTTTATCTACCAAATGCTATGGTTGGCCTGATTTGGCTACACATTGTTTTTGAAACAATGACAGATTTGTGTTTTTGTTTGCTTAACCCTCGACAAATATTTCCCCCAAAATGATATTTATATCGAGTTGTTTCCACCAGATTTCCCAAGTCTTTGTCAACAACAGTTTTTTAGTTGTTAGTTCATGGGACAGATTTTACTCATCACTAATAGAAAGACTTGAATTGGAGGCTAGAAAGAGTGGTTGGTGATTAAGAGAAGTTGCAGAACTTGCTTTCTTGCAGAGAACTGGGTTTCTAATACCTATATCAGGTGGCTCATAACTGACTGTAACTTCAGTCCCAGGTCATGCAACACTCTCTTCTGACCTTTGTGACATTCGTAGTGCATTTCCATGGTTCACACATCCAGCCATACACAGATAGATAGAAAAGGAGCTACTTTCATGAGAAGAGATGATAGTTACTATACAGAGTCTAAAACCAAACTGAATAGGCAAACATTCCCAAATCTAAACCCCACAAAGAAAACCTGAACAATTTTCAAATTCCTATTTCCATCTCTCCACAACCATTGCTGTGTGCAACTCGGCGTCTCTCAAAGATGTCTTCTTAATGGGCAAGTGGTCCTGGTTGGGTACTTGTGGCTCATGCAAAAATTACTATTATTAAGGTCACATTGTTTTTATTGCTATGTGTCCTGTATTCCAGCAGTATTACTGTCATTGTGCTTCCAGTGTGACATTTGTCATCCTTATCAGCTATTCTCAATATTACTTGAGTGCTGCTCATATAGCTTCATCTTTTGGTGAAGCATGGTCAGATATCTAAGTTCAAAACATTTGGAAAGAGACTCAGTATCCAAGTATTGAGTCAAATGCCCAACTTTGAATCGTATGTGGATTATATACAAGTGAGTTAAGACAATATTAGGTGCTTTGTGATAATGCCAGTAGAACACAAGAGATATACTGTCAAGATGAAATGTGAATAAAAACTCACAATAAGGAAAAGAGAGGTGTTAGAGAGGTAGAGAGATAAACAGATAAAATCTGAAAAGGTGATACATATAAATTGCAAATAATTAACAAGCAGAAAACAGATACCTACTTTAAGTAAAAATAGTAAAATATTATGAAATAAAACTGCCCTGTGCTGAAAGTAAGTGACTGCTTATTCCTACATAATATGTCTACCTTCCTTTCTAAGGCTCAGGGAACACTGAGGAAGTAAGGTAGAAGCATTGTAAGCGTTCTCTAAGGACTGATTTTCATGGTGTGGTGTCTTCCAGACATGCCATGGCCATAGGACTATCACACTCTCAGCAGACGTGATCACCTCTCTAAGATCCACACTCGATTCTGGCATGGAGCAGAGGGAGACTCATGAATCCTGGTCCCTTGAGGAGGATCTCTAGTTACTAGAAGGAAGAGGAGTCATTTCCTCAGTGGTATAACCACTGCTGAATTTCTCATGTTCCTGTAAATAAATCCTTAGATCCTGTAAGCAAACTTAATTAAATACATTGGTTGGTTCATCAAATAAAAATTTGTAAATAATAATTTAAGAAAATTCCTATAACAAAGTTAGTCAAGAAGAGGTAAGTTATAGCAAAGAATCAATATGACAGAAAGAAGAGCAAAACCCTTCCTCTGGATATATACTGGATAGAAGTAGAATTAAAATAAAAAAGAGTGATTAGCCTTCTGGAAGACTTTACAAGCTTTAGATAGAAGAATGATTATCAGTTCCCTGATGGCTTTCTTAGAGAAGTTAAGTTATCCAAATATCAAAATAAGTGAGAACGTTGTCTCCTTTGGCTCGAGGATAGAATCATGAGATGCCATTAACAATGCTTGAAGGAAGGATACAATGATCCAGGCTGACAATTTAAAAGCAAAGTATATGACAGTTAAAATCAATTACAAGGACACCCTAGTTCTTTTATCCATAGTTTCTTTTTTTCTTTTGTTTTCATTGTAGTCTTACTTTCTTCCTTATTTTTATTTTATTATAATTTTTAATCTGATTTTTTTTACTTATTCACTTTATGTTCTGCACACTGACCCCTCCTAATCACTCGCCCCATAATCTTTCATCCCCCATCCACCTCTTCCCTTCTCCTGTGAGAGGATGGAGAGTCCCTAGGTAACAGCCCCACCTTGGCACTTAAAGTCTCTTCGAGGGTGAGCCCTTCCTCTCTCACTGAGGCCAGGCAAGGCAGCTCAACTAGACCAACATATCCTATGTGCAGGCGACAGCTTCAGGGATAGCACCCACTCCAATTGTTCAGGATACACATGAAGACCAAGTGGCACATCTGCTACATATGTGCACGGAGGCCCAGGTTCAGCTCGTGCATGTTGTTTGGTTGGATGTTCAGTCTCTCAACGTACCAAGGATCCAGGTTAGTTGATTCTGTTGGTCTTCCTGTGGAGTTCCTATCCCCTTTGGGGCCCCAAGCCCTTCCTCCTATTCTTCCATAAGAGTCCCCAAGCTCCACCCACTGTTTGGCATTGGTGTCTGCACCTGTCAGAGAGTAGAAGAATGCAAGAGCCTCCATGCCTTTCTGCAGATGTGAGAGCTGGAAAACCCTATCTCAAGATCTCTTCCTCACTCTGGGGTGTGAAGTCAGGGTCCATTCACTGCATCTGACCGACTGGCAGCTAAACTGACCTTGGAGATAAGCAAGAAAATATTAGGCTGAGGCAAGCAAGGTATCAATCATAGATCAAAGGTGTGTGTGTGTGTGTGAGGGTCCCCATATCCCAAACCTCAGCATCACATCCTACAAGTCTGCATCTTCCTCTGGGACAGCCACAGTGCCAGGCTCTTTCTTAACCTGTAGTGCCAGCATGGTACCCTCAAAAATATGCCTCTGACAGAGCTCTTGGAGCCCCATGCAGTGCCAGCTGGCACTCAGCTGCTTAGCCTCAACTGTGGAGGTGTCAGTGACTACGGAACAAAGAAGGCTCTGGGTAAGACACAGAGATGTACCTGTGCTACCATTGAACTCTTTTCTCACCGTGCAACCCGGCTCAGCTCCCAAAGCTCTTTGCTTTGTTTTGTTCTAAAAGTCTGTGCACTCACAGCCATCACGTCCTGAGAGGTAACCCAGCCCCAAATGGACATGCATGGGATGTACACACTTAGAAGTGGACATTAGCCATAGAATACATGATACCCATGTGATACTCTATAGAACCAAAGAAGCTCAACAAAAAGGAGGGCTCAAGTGAGGATACTTGAATCTCACTTAGAAGGAGAAGTAAAATACTGCCCTGGATGGAGGGACAATAACACACCTAAAAACTTTCCACCCAAAATTTATCCTGTCTCCAAGAAATGCAGGCATCGGGGAAAGAGGAGAGACTGAGGGGACGGCCAACCAACAACCTGGCCAACTTGAGACCCATCCCACAGGCAAGCACCAGTCCCTGACACTATTAAAGATACTCTGTACTATGTTTCACTTTACTCCTGACCTTGACCCTGTCATTGTCAAGTCCCCTCTCAGTTGATCCTGACAACAATCACAGGAGCTCAGAGTAGGGACAAGCATCTGTTTTGTGAATTGGTCTTGACACCTCTCTCTCTCTCTCTCTCACACACACACACACACACACACACACATACACACACACACTTCATTCAGAATCAGGCAAAATGATGTCCAGCACAATTCTTCAGATTACTGATTCCCAGCAGAAACTGAGTGACAGTGAGATCACTGAATAGTTAACTAGATAAATGGCAAATGTCCTCCTCTCCCTATTGTGAAGAATGACTTCTTAGAGCTTTTCACTCTTCATGGAAGAATTCCAAATTCCTTAGTTTAGTCATCAAAGCGCTCACAATTAGGTCTCTGTTAAGCATCCTTATCTCCAGCTAACACCCCATGAACCTTGGGCCTTGCTCAGTCATCCCCAGGGCTGTTTAACCTGTTTTTCTGGTTCCTTTCCCTTCAGTTTTCCCAAATCCTGGCTAATCCTCAAAAACCATGCCCAGTCTCCTCCCCTTCACCTGGCAGCCATCACAGTTCTGGGTTACAGAGATCCCACCTAGGCTCTTCTCATTGGACAATGATAAGAGTAGTACAGGAAAACTTACTTTCAGTAGAAGAGAATCAAAGAATATCCTGGCAAAATATGTCCATCTCTTTTACAATCTAGTCCAGCAAAGCCCAGTAGAAATGGAACATGAGGCTTTGCTGTGGCTTGCCTATGAAAAGTCCTCCTCTTTCTGTTGTGAAGGAAAGGATCTTGCATGTGAACCTTTGTCCTGAGTTGATGGTGCTATTAAAGGGTGTGTAAATTTGGAAACTAAATCCTAACTAATACAAGTCTATTGCTAAGCATAGGCCTTGAAGGTGGTTCCTGTTTCTGGTTCCATCTCTAGCTCTTTGCTTCCTGGTCTATTAGCATGTGAGAAGATTCCTTCTAAAATGTGAGAGGATCCACTGGGTGTGCTTGACAATATACAGCTGCTCCAGCAAGCTTTATCCGCCCATATGGATTGGATTTCTCCAACCACAAGCCACAATAATCCTAGTTTCTTTAAGTGTTTCTGTCAGTTATTTGATTATAACAAAGAGCAAACATACGAAACATGAAAAACACCAGTATATGCTCACTAGCTTGTCTTATTATTACATCATAGACTTCATATTATTTCAATCAGCTCAAAACATACTTTTGGCTCAAAACTCTAACTCTGATCCAGACATATTGTGCTTCCACATGTTTCCTGTGTTAAGTTTTTCTCTTTTCTTTGCACAGGTAGTACTGGTGACATGAACATTAACTCTGCCACATTCCTTGTTCTTGAACTGTGCAAGGTTGTGACTTTCAGTGTCTGCCAACAGATACTCAAGTTCACTGTGACCATGAATGAGGCACTTTGTGTGTACAAGTGTGTATCTGTTGTCACAGACCTCCAGTGAGAAGATGAAGTTTCCTCATAACCCTTGATGCTTTTTTGAAATATAGATCTGCAAGAGCTCTTACATTGTGGGGAGAGTTGTTGTAACCCTAAACTCACAGAAGTTCTCAGTAGGATCTCAAATATATTGACATTGCCCCAAGGGTCCTATATTTTGGCACTGATTCTTTGATACCGTCAGCAAATAGGCAACTCAATTCAAAGTTTAATTAATTTTTTTTTTAGTTTTGAAAAAAATAAATTCCTCCATTTGAGGAAGTGTGAAGTAGGGAGAGTCATATATATGGTTAGCCTTTAATTCCCTATTCCAAAGATGACCTGAATGTCCTCTTGCCTTACCTTTGAAGATTAAAAGTTGTATGCCACTAATGTCTTTTTTAGGCAGTGCTATCAATTGGACTCAGGGCTGCATGGATGATGAGAAAGAATTCTACCACATGATCTCCTGTTCGAGCTTTATTTTTCTGTTGCTATGACAAGCATAATGACCAAATTCAATGTAGTGGGGCACAGGGTTTATTTCAACCTATAGATGACTTCTCATCTTTGAGAGAAGTCAGGGCAGGGACACAAGCTGGATCTTGAAGGAGAAAGCATAGAGGAACATGCTGCTTGCTGGCTTCTTTACTAAACCTTGCTTAGCTAGATCACTTATATAGTCTAGAATCACCTGCCAAGAATCTGATTCACCCACAATGCACTGGACTCCCCTACATCAATTAATAATCAAGACAATCCCCATAAAAATGTTATAGGCCAATCAGTTCATAGCAATGCCTCAATTGAGGTTTCCTATTCAGATGATTTTGCTTTTGTCAAATTGAGAGGTAGAGCTAACCAGAACACCTCTATCCATATGTTGGTTGGGTCATGTTTTTGCTACCCTGTATCGTTTTTATATTTATCAATTATAAATTCTTATTTTCTCCTACTAACTGGTAAGGGCCACAAAGTTCCAGCCTTCTTTTTCTGTTTACCTCATAGCATCCAGTGGAATTGTCCATATCTGATAAGCCCAGAAAGAGGGTAGAATCAGAAATGACACCCATCATTGACTCTAATCTTTGTAATTTTATCAACACAGGAATTCAAATTTGAAAATTCTTTGCTAAGCCTGAGGTAGCTCAGAAAGATCACAGCAAAAGGGTTATGTTAAGAGCCCAGCTTTCCTCATTCCAGAACAGAGGCTGCTTTTATGACAGACATTCCATCAACAATGTCTGCACATACTATGTTTATGGAAAAAATATTAGTAGCTGCTGATGACTTTTGCTTTGTGACCATTCCAAACTAATACAATATATCACAATATTGTGATAGGAAATGCTAACAAAAATAAGACCATATCATAAAATACATGGTGAAATCTTTGTCCTCTTAGGGGGACACATTAAAATAAGCACTGGCATGTTGCCTTTTGTAAAAATGCCGCACCATGTGTGAATATGTTTTCTTTCCCTCAAGGCTCTCTGGGCTGTAGATAGCATTGAGTCATGTGATTCTACAAAATGTCACAGAGGCAGAATGATGCACATAGAGTAGGCTCTACAGGGAAGCAATCTCCAATAGACACTTCCCTTCTGAAGAGCAAGCTGGACTCAGGGATGGAGCTGAGGGAAGTATAGCCATGAAGAGCTACCTAGAACACTGATGAGAGCAGGCAGTGGTGTGAATCCTGTCCTCATGTGAGCTCATTATCTAACATTCTCCCTTGATGTAAGAGGCTTTACATTCAGAGCCAAAGTTGAACCTGTGCACTCTGTGTTCATGGCCCTTTCATATCCTGCATAAAAATGTTTGCTGAGAACCAAAGTACCAAGGCGACACTTCTCCTGACATGTGTCAAGGGTTAAGCACCATTTGACCTGGGCTACTCCAAAAAGTGCAGTATCCATTCACTCGCCAGTACTGGGAAAAGCTAAAATTATTTAAGTTAATACAAATTAGTTTGTGTTTTTTAAAAAAATCTGTGGTCATCTATATCAAAATCAAAATCATTGCAATATTTATGCTATGGCTAAGAGGTGCTTCCCTGGAAAGAAAGATAGAAAGAAAGAGCTTAAGACTGTAGACATTAATAATGCTGAGATGCTTGGACTTTGTATCTCCACAGAGCTTATGAAGAATTGCTTGATTGGAGACCAATCTGTCCATTTCATATTTTAGAACACAGAATGCTGTCTGTGGCACCCAAGATAGGATCCCCATTTTTCACTGTCTTAAGGTGCATTCTGAAAGCTTCTAGATGCTCAAATGATTCCTGAAATACCTTTAAGCATCTCACTTTGCCTTTTAGCATCTAATCCTTTTTGTAAGTAATGTTGACATCCTTTTTAATTGGGTCTGGATTCATATGTTCTGCGTATGTCTGATCGAGCCAAGTCTCCTTTTTCTCCTCTTTATTTGAAAGTGTATATTAATGTTACGGTCTCACCCCCTTTTCTTTTTGTACAGAAAAATCAAAAGAAATAAAAATGTAATGATATAGAAACTGTCTTTGCTTAAAAGTCACTCCATGAAACACCTTAATTAGGACCCTTGCTGCTACATTACCTAGCTTATTATATCTCTCCGTTTATGACAACTGGAAAAAAATCATTTATAGCAACATGAAAATCAGCTCTAAGTTGTCTTGGATAAACCTGACAGATTGGAAAGCTGCTTTGAAGACTGTAATGGGAACTTCTAAGAGACAGTGACTTAAAACAGTTTCATGCCTGACAGTTTGTGTTGCAGAGGTAATTAGGGTTCATCAGATATTGAGCTACTAACATAGTGATTTATTAATTTCTGACTCTTTTAAAGTCATATTATTTGTCCTTCCTTCTACCCACTCACTGTCAGCAGAAAATACTTCTTGCACTGAACCCTACTCTAATAAAATGTATGCCTTTACACAGGTTTGACTGTTATCAAGGTTGTGACACTGAAATCTCACATTTTGAATAAAAGAAGTTTTTTTTAAAAAAGAATCAGAATAAAAGTGTAATTCTGATCCTCTTTTTTAAGTTGTGGAAAACATATGTTCTTTTTCTCAGATGGATAGTATTTAAAAGAAGAAAAGCCCATGCACAGCTGCTGTGGAGTCTCTTTATTTCTGATGATAATGCATCTATTTTGGAAAAGCAGCAGGCTTACATTGTAAATGTTTGCTGTAAAGTCTTACATGTAGCTGACAAAAGAAGACTTAGAACATGAAGGAAGAGATAGGTGAATGACACTACCAACTGTGGAGTGAAGCACTTGAAAGGAATTCATGATTTATGTCTGTTGTACAGTATTATGCATTTAAATTATTTCATAAATAATGGGATCTCCATTATACAAATACAGAAGATACTGTGGATCCAAGATAAGATTACACTGAATCATTTTCAACCAATTAATGGGCCAGTGCCCAAACTTCTTTGAGCCTATTGTGATTCGGCTGCCACCAGGATTGAAGTAATCATATCTAAAGATGTCTCCATCCAGTGCTGGCAAGTCCTTTGAAAAAGTTATTGACACAGAAGCTACCATGTGTAAGCTTTTACCTTTGGTCCATTCTAGTTTCTTTTGTGTTTTTTTAAAAACAAATTCTATATACAAGGAACTTTTTCCTCTTTACTTTTAATGCTATACCACAAATACAAGATTATGGAATTTTATATGGATTTCATGAGAAAAATCACCCCAAGTATTAGATATATTCACGAACTGAAAAGTCAGCCTTTTACTATGTTTTGAATGGGATCTATTTCCATAGAAACTGAAAATACAGTAAAAATAAAATACATAGGAAAATGTGTTTCTTGACAGTTGGTGACAAAGAAAACTGGCCTTTGACTAATGGAATGTCCTTTTTATCTTTGAGGAATGATCCTGTACATTACTAGGATCATTGTTACCCAAGAGAATAAGGCATTTTTCATATTAAAGGCACATTAAATTAATTGTCTTGTGTTATCACAATCTTATAAATTCATTGTAAATGGTTCAGATACCCTGTTCCCAGCTCTTTTAGCATATTGGTCTTTGCTTCAATTTTTTTTATGAGCAGTGGAATTCTATTTCATAAAAACAGTGAAAACAGGCTGTTCTGCTTTCTTACTGTGTAGACCTCTACCTGTAGCATAGAGGTAACATTAGCTCATACTTCAAGTAAATTAAATGTGTTAGTTCATTTAAAGGGTGTATAAGGTTTCTTGAGAGAAAATTTATAATGACTGTCCTCCTGTACTGTTGTTATAGATTGATTAATTGACTGTGATCAATAATCATATATATATATATATATATATATATATATATATATATATATATATATACACATATGTGTGTGTGGTGTGTGTGTATACACACACACCACACACACAAGGCTTTAAGACATTTTCATGTCTTTCTATAATTATTGAAACATGGAGCAAGACTAAGAAAACACACACACACATACACACACGATCAGATAATTTCTAGAAAATATTTTTCGAAATAAGAGTGTTATATTTAGATCAAAGGTGAAAAGGCATGTTACATTGCTATGGCTCATGGTGAGCATATTCAGCAATTACGAGTGGGTTTCAAATCTGTTGCACAGTGTCTAGATCTGCCAAGGAAATGGAATTGAACTTTACTCTGCAGGGTAAGGAGTGTCTTGGACCTTCCAACCTGCTGATTACAGAAGCTAACATACACTGCCTAGTTTCCTGAGTTTATAGGCAAGAGTGGGAGTATTGATGATATCACAATATCTGTGAGATCATGTATGAAGCTGTTCTGCCATGTCCAGAAAACAGTTTCCTCGAAGTCATCAACTGCCTTCCTCTTTCTCTCATATTCTTTCCATTATTTTTTCCTTAGTGATTCTTGAGCCTTGCAGGAAAGGCAGGCAGGATAGATGTTCTCTTATTTGGGGGACTTGGTTAGTCGTGGGTCTCGGTACTAATCACCACCTACTGTATGTAAATAGAGGAATCTCAAATGAAGGTTGAGAGATGATCCATAGATATAATGATAAGTCATTAGTAATTGGCATAACACTGTGTCCACTAAGCAGAATAGCAGGAGGTTCTCGCCTGGGTCTATGACCCATTTAGACACAGGTTCCTGGCCTGATAATGCAAGTCAAAGCAAGACCAAATGCCAACATTGAGATGAAATTTGAACATGTAATCCTATCCCTTATTGGGAAGACATTTGACAATTTCTAGCAGCTGGGGAAAAAAGAGACAGTTTTCTCTAAGAGTATAGCACCCGATAAATTGGCTATCCTCCAGTGAAAGGCCATACATGTGAGAACATTTGAACTGTGCAAATTGTTTTTACTGGGTCTAAAGAAATGAAAATAAAACAGAAGGGTGGTAGGATTGATCTGGGAAAAGTCAGGGAATTGAGAGGATGAATATGATCATAACTTGTTGTAGGAAACTCTCAAAGAACTAATTAAAACTAAAAATAATGGGAAGTTAAGTATAGAGCATTATAAAATCCTAGTACTATGCCAGAACTGCATCAGTGACATACTTCCAGATGGCTCTAAGACATCACACCTACCTAAGGAGAAGGCATTGCTGGTTCAGGACACAATGAGGTTCTAGGATGGAAATGATGAAGAGTGCTACAGCTGTGGATAAGGGTTAACAAATTAACGGAGATTAAAGTAAGGAAAGAGATCTCTGGATAATGTGAGAACTTAGTCAGGTGAAGAAGGCATAAGATCATTCAGGGAGAGCCAATAAATGTTAGAAAGACGAGGACACAACACGAGAGAAACAAGATGCAATAATTTACTTTAAAAACAAAACGTATGTGAGGAACAGTTGACTAGACACAATTGGGGATGTTACCTACAGATCAGGAATGCCTGCATGGAAATAGGAATAAACATGTTAAAGATCATGTGTAAATATCTCCATATTACTGCAGCATTCAAAATAGCCAGCAAATGGAACAACCCGAGGTGTCCAGCAATAGAGAGATGGATAAAGGAAATGTGGTACATGAATATAACAGAATTTTACTTGGCCATCAAGAACAATGAAGTCATGATACCTAAAGGAAATGAATGGAACTGGAAACTATTGTGCTCAGTGAAAGAAGCCATATTCAGACACCCCTTGGCTTGAGGCCAAGGGGTCGGGGGAACAAAGAGAACACAAATATGTAGATCATAAAAAAAGAAATGGAGCATGGAGAAGCAGAAGAAATCTTAAGGGAGGCAAGAGAGTTACATGAGATATGAAAGTGTAGGAAGGGACTACTCAACCACTCTCTCTGGGAGAGGATGGGGATACAAGAAAAATCAGTAAGGAAAGAAAAATCAGAAAGAAGCCCAATGATACATGTACATGGAGATGGCGTAATGAAATCAATGGGTTTATTTACTTAAAACTTAACTATAAAGACTATTAAAGATCAATTGAGAAGTTTTAAACTGATGCTAATTGAGCAAATGGAGAAGACAATATTAACACATTTTGTCGGTAAACTGGCAATTGATCATAAATGATCATAAATTTCTAAAATTGAAGAAGCACATGACTTTTGAATAGAGCTGAACACTGATAAAAACCAAAACAAATCTCATCAGACAAAGGAGATTGTGACCAAGTCTGATATTTTCAATTCAATACCCAGGGCCCACAAGGGGAGAAAACCAACTTCTGCAAGTTGCCCTTTGTGTCTTGCAAGCACTGTTCCTACCACACAGGTAAATAAACTGAAACAAAACAGAACTTAACAGTCATGGTTCATGAGTTCATCATTTATATACAATCATCATTGTCAAACAACAGTATTTCAGTGACAAATTATAGTTTAAGAAATGTATAAAGAGGGGTAGGTACTAATCTACCAAAAATTTACCATAATAATTTCAACCCTAAAATTTTGAAAAGAGACATAAAGGACTCGTAGTATAAAACATATCTTCCAATAACTAAGGAAAATATAACAGGAAGCGTGGAATTCTGTGATGAAATAAAATATTTTTCAACCTCCAATGGGGAAGAAGGTTTATTACTCGCGCTTAGTCACAGGAAAAGATAATAGTAAATCATACATGTTAATACTGAAAATACAATAAGAAACTAAAATGTAAGTCATAATATCATGTAAACAAGTCATAAAGAAGAGTTTAAACCTATGATACAATCATCTGAATAGCAGTAATGATGATGATGATGATGATGACGATGATGATGATGACGAGGATGATGCTGATGACGACGATGACGATGACGACGATTATGACGATGATAACGACGACGATGACGACGATGATGACAATGACGATGACAATGATGACAACAACCATTTGTATTAAATACACAGCATAAACTCTGGAGCTGAAGAGATGAATAGACATAAGAGCACATAGTGCTTTTGTTCTCAGGACTCATTTCAGGTGTCTTACACCTACCTGTAATTAATATTAGAACCAAGAAGATTTAAAGTCTCTGTCCTCTTTAGGCACCTCCACACACAGGAAAACACTACATATATGCATATTTAAAATGAAAAATTATGCTTATAAAACCACACATTCTAATAAAACTTTAGATAATAATAACCCAAAGATAGATGGCTTAGTCACTGTTCTGTTGCTGTGAAGAGACACCGTGACCAAGGAAATTTTTATAAAAGAAAGCATTTAATTCCCTTCAGTTTTGGAGTTTGGACTATTGTCATCAGGGCAGCAAGCATGGCTGCAAGTAGGCAGAGATGGTGCTAGAGAGTTGTGAGTTCTGGAGGAAGGGAGAAAGACTCTAGATGCAGTACGGACTTTAGAAATCTCAAAGCACACCCCTCAGTGACATACTTCCTCCAACAAGGCCACACCTCCTAATCCTTCTAATTCTTTAAAAGAGTTCCACTCTCTGATTAGTTAAAATTCAACTCTATGAGTCTTCTTTAAACTTCCACAAGAGAAAGTAAGTTTTCAAGAATAGTAAAACACAAGATGGAATTTATAATGAAGAGAGAAGAGTTAACTTTAAGCATTTCCAGAAAAAAAAGGCTTTTAAATTTTAATTGTTTTAAAGTTTAGCAAAGAAAACTAACTTAGTTAATTCAACATCAATTAGAATTGGTCTGGATGTTTTATTTTAAAATGGAAAAAGATGAGAGTGGAACCTAAGGTTAAGAATCCTGACATAAGAAGTTCTCCTGAATTGTCAGGACAAAGCAAGGTAAGCTGATTTCTAATCTTCTGAGAACTTTTGTCAACTGTTTCCAGAGAAAGAGACTAGGATACAAGTGTCAGATGATGCAGAATTGTGGGGTTTGAAGATAGGGAGAAGGGTCATGATCCTAGAGAACAAAAGTTGTCTAGAACCATAAATAGGTTAGAAAGTAATCCTCCATTAAAATTTTTAAAGCACTGCATATTCTGATAAAAACCTGATTCCAGCCCACTGAGAAGACTCCTACTGGGCTCCTGTGCCCCACAATTGTGAGATAATTCATTTGGGTTGTTTTGAACCACTAAATTGGTGATAATGTATTATAGCGGAAAATGAATACGATCTGCCAGATTGCATCCCTTCCTGATAATGCTAAGTTCCAGTAACCTGGATAGCTGGGAGAAATATGGACACACATAAAGATAGAATCTCATACCTCACAATCACAACTCTACAAATCCCAGTATGTGTGCTTAGTTAATTATCTTGGTCATATACTTTTCTTTCTTCTGGGTATGCATGGCTGTTTTCACACATCAATAGATATTATCCCACTGCCGTGGTTATGAAATGTGCTAATACACAAACACAATACAATCATTTAACATTATTTCAAAAATTATGTGTGTGCATGCTCTGCTCACATTTTATGTTCTTAAAAGTACTGTCATAATATATGGTCTTGAATGGATTTATTTGATTGCTTTATTCCACACATTTAAAGAGAGATTTTTGTGGAAATTCTTGCTTAAATAATATTAGCATTCATTACTTAAAATATAATGCTTTACTGCAATATTGAATCATTCTGCTTTCTCTCATTTTAGCAATAGCTTTGACTAGGAGCAAGGCACAAAGGAAAAAAGAAAGAGAATGTGGCATTTATATTTTATTTTGTTTTGTTTCCATCTCTCCCCAGACTTCTATTCTTTGTATTTGGAAGGCTGATTGTAATTGTGACTGAAGGAGGCCATCCCCAAGTTTAAGGAGACCCACCCCCAAGCAACCTGCCATTCTACCTGCTGCCAGAAAGATCTCATATGCTAAAATTACTGATTGCCTCAATCTGGACTGCTAAAGAAGGAATCCAGATCACCATGGAAACAATAAATAAAATGAAGCAAATAAGCAGCCACATTATGAAATCAATGTCCTTTTTATTCAAACAGTAATTTTATATTTGCATATAAATAAAAATCATCTAAGCATCACAGGGCAGGTAAGTATGTCTCTTATTTAAGTCTTTTGGTACATGACTTTACTTATCTAAACTCTGCTCTGGATCTAGAGAGACAGTGATTAATAATGCTAAATGTTCTTACTTAAGAGTCAAGTTCAGTTCCCATGATCCATATTCTACAGCTCTCAACTGCTTTTAGCTCTAGACCTAGAGAATCTGACATTCTCTTTGTTATGCCCAAAGTGCCCCCAACCCTCCAAAAATGGTAGTGTTGGATAAACTTGCCTAAAGTCAGATTGTTATCAAAAAAAGCATATCTCCTAGGGCATGTTTCTGTTTATGAGAAATCACCATAATCTTCCCCTAAATGGCAACTATCCAGTCCCAAGTCAATCTGCATAGCCCGTAAACACACTCTGCTGTCATATTGTTAAGAGGAGCCAACCAAATATGATCTCTCAGACACAGGCTATAGCTAGTTGGAAGTCATTATTGCAGCTGGCTGGGGTTATTCTCAGGTATTCAGAGACCCAAGTGCAGAATCAAATTTCCAGAGCAAGGGGTTTTGGAGGGCAAAACCATGCCCTGGCATCACACTTAGTAGCTGCAAGATGGCGTTGTGCAAGCAAGCAATTTAACAAACCAGGATAAGCAGTTAGTTGGAAGGGATGTCTGTCTGCACAAGCAGTCAGTTTAAAAGAAGCTGGTAAGATAGCTGCAGTATCTTGACCTTGGGTTCCTGTATAGAGTTGAGCAATTTTCTGTAGGGCTTCTCATTAAGGAGATCAAATTCTGGTGAGGCCTAAAGTGGCCTCAGCAAAAATATAAGATGGAGGAACCTCTGCATGGTCTTTCCCTGTCACAATGTAATATACCCTGCTTGCTTTTCTGACATTTTGTTCTTCTCTCTGCCCTGCCCCTGAGAGATAGTTTTGGCAGTTTGATCCCCAATAAACAATTCTACCCATGGAAGACTGGTTCAGTAGTTTCACTGTACTCTAGCTTATACTCCAGATCTCTATGACTACTGGCATTGTGTGTACATACACATTCACATAACCCTGAAAGTAAAAAAAGAAGAGGAAGAGGAGGAGGAGGAGGAGGAGGAAGAGGAGAAATATTTTTTAAAAATACACTGCATGAGTGTAGAGAACAGATATTTGGGTGAAAGTAAAGATGCCTGTTTGTAACTAGAGCCAGCCAGGTAGGACAAACAGAGGACTGGGCCTTACAACAAGAATTTGGCTGATTTGCTCTTCAGAGAACTAACAAGATATCCAGATTTTAGTATCTGAAAATAAATCATTTTATTAATTTATTTCTCACTGAACAAAATCTTTGAGTTTTAAGAAATGTGAAGTTGGCTTGTTTAAGAAAAATTGTAAAAAAAAAAAAAGGAGAGAAAGAAAGGAAGGAAGGAAGAAAGGAAGGAAGGAAGAAAGAGAGAGAGAGAGAAAGAAAGAAAGAAAGAAAGAAAGAAAGAAAGAAAAAAGAAAGAAAGAAAGAAAGAAAGAAAGAAAAAAAGAAAGAAAGAAAGAAAGAAAGAAAGAAAGAAAGAAAGAAAGAAAGAAAGAAAGAAAGAAAAAGAAAGAAAGGTCACCTATATTAATTATAATCCCAACCAAGCCATGATTACTGTAGTGGCACATTTATTAATGTGACATGCAAAGGCATATTTTTAGCCAAACTCTATTCTATTCCCCTTATAATATGAAAGGAATGAAAATAGTTAAAATTTATATTCAATTTCCCTTCCTTATTTAATTTTACCTCAAACCTCAAAGATAGACATTGAAAAATCTTAAATGTAATAGAGATCTATATAATCTATTTCTATCAATAAAAATATTTTATTGCGTATGTATTTATTTGGGAGGATTCAAAGAACAGCTTACAGGACCTGGTTCTGTCCCTCCAGCACATGTGTCCTGGGAGTCAACCCAGGCCCTCAGGCTTGACAGTAAGCACCTCCAAATGCAGAAACATCTTGCAACTCCGCTGAAGTGATTATTGTCTCCACTGAATTGGCAAAAATGAGATTGGAAGTATATCAAGACTCAGATACAATTGTTAATTGTTATCTATTCTACTAATGCTGTACTGTGTTTCATGAAGCACAAGCTGATTTTTTTGTTTATGTGTTTTGTACTTGTTTGTTTGGTTTTGTTTTTTGTTTGCTTTGGTTTTTTTTTTTTTTTTCAAAATGGGGTTTCTCTGTTTAAGAGATCCCTGACTATCCTTTGTAGACCAAGTTGGCCTCAAACTCAGAGAGAGTTGCCTGCCTCTGCCTTCTGGGTTCTGGGATTAATGGCATGCCTCACCATGCCTGGCCAGTATCAAAGTTTTCTAGCTACATGATCCAGAAAGAAATCATTGTGGAAAAAAAAATGTTCTCTGCTTTCTAAGAATTAATGAAATAGATACAACAGTTCTGAGTACAGCAAATACTGTTTTTTTCCTCCAGTGTTAGCCTTACTTTCTAACAGCAAAAGAAAGGAGTGTATGTGTGTGTGTGGGAGAAGGGGGAGTAGATTCAAAAGATACATTTTCTTTTCAATATCAGTGAAATCCTGATAGCTAAAATAAACTATTCAACTAGCTGGTTAAATGTTTGCTTTGACACAGTAGCATTCAAGGACTTGGTAGCTTAGTGCATGTGGTTACATAATATTTCTACTATAAAATAAACAATGCTTTGGCTCTGGTTATTTTTAATCTCTAGATGTATTGCTGACATTGCTTTAGTTGAATTTTCTGGAAGGGATGAACAAGCAGAACGTTCTAATAACTTTCTATTTTAATTTAGAATCATAGAAAGTGAGATTGAGTGAACTCTCTATTGTCTTGATGAATGACTCCATGACAGGAACAGAAGCTACTGATGCTGGTTTTAAGTGGGTTTGAATGTGAGCTAACCACATGGCTCAGACTTGCCTGCATTCACAATGAGAAGCAATGCCTGCCCTACTGCTCACCTCTTTACACAATCACACACACAAAGACTTCAATGAAACTCAGGGCTCTGGCCCAGCTTCTTGGGAGCCTCAGACAATTCTCCACCCCTAGAAAATGCTGAGGCAATATACCTTCTTAAGCCTGGCAAACAGAGTTTTAATACCCACTTCTCAGACAAAAACACTTTAGATCAGTGGTTCTCAACATTCCTAATGCTGTGACCCTTTAATAAAGTTCCTTATGTTGTGGTGACCTCCAACCATAACATCTTGTTACTACTTTATAACTGCAATTTGCTATTGCTGTGATTGTAGTACAAATATCTGATATGCAGGATATCTGATATAACCCTACCTAGAGATGTAGCCATAAACAGAGGGGTTGTGACCCACAGGTTGAGAACCACTACTTTAAATACAAAGTATCTTTAACTTTTTAACTAAAGATAATAAAAATATAGATAACATGATGGTTAATCATCATTGCCAACTTGGCAAGATTCTAGAATCTCCTATGACAGAAACCTTTGGACATTCCTGTGGCGTCATTTCTTGGCCTGAAATCCTGGATTGAATGAAAAGAAAAAAGTGAGGCAAGTTCTGGCATTTGTCCCTCTACGCTTCCTGTTGATGAAGTAGAAGTTGCATCTGCAAAGACTGATTGACTGTGTAGACCAGCATTGGTATGGAGAGGTTGGAGTGTTGCCGGTCCATAGGCCAATCACCTGATCCTGGGCTAGAGTTAGTCTGCTTCCTAGTCATTACTTGCATCCCTCTGCCTCTGACTGTTGGTATGATGCTGCAGACCTCATCAATATGACTTCCTGATGTGATGGGCAGTAATCGGAAACTGAAAGGTGAAATGCACCCTTTCTCCTCTGACTTACTGTTTATTGGTGTATTTTATCATGGCCACAGAAAATGAAACTAGAACACATGTGTGCCCACAAATACACAAGAGTCACCAAAATGTTAACAGTACTTTTCTTTTGTTCCTTATAATTATCAATAAGTTCAAGTTGACTAAAATGTATATGTGTGTTTGATTTTAGGAAAGAGAAACAAATCCCTTGAGAAGAAAAGAAGAGGAAGAATGATTGAATAGACATCAGAAGGTTACAGTTTTAGGAAAGTCTTATTTCCCAATGAGCTGGGCTCTCCTTTTCTTCTCTATTAGTAATATTAGTCTCACATTCAAGCCTCTTGGCATCAAAATTGGTTTACCAGCATCACAGGTAATCACACTGCAGATCTGAGATGTTTTCATGACTTCAGATAGTACATATTCATAAGTAAATATCTATAATCTAGTAAACTAACAATTTTCTTTAAAATAACGAATTTTGTTAAAATGACCAGACTCATTAAGTGGTTGTAATAAATAGTTTAGACTTGATGTTGGCACTCTAAAAGCATTAATTATTTGCCAGATTTGTCCTGTCTCTTCCAAATCAAATCATCATTCCAACTTATCAGGATGTTTTTTAGCTGTTTGGAATTTTACTATGTAATTGAAACCTTACATAGTCTATTCCAAATAATACTTGAATAGACATGCCAATATCCTTGTATCCAATGTAAAGTCGGAGGTTCCCAAAGACTGCAGGTCAGTTCAAGGCCAGCCTGTACTATGGGGAGTTGTGAGAATCCACTAAACTGTAGCATCCAACAAATCTCAAAGAAAATGTCAAATGAAGGGGCTGGAACTCAGCAGCAGAGCACTCACCTACCATGAATAAGCCCCTAGGGTCAAGCTTCAACCCTTGTTAAAAAATATTCTGTCTTAGTTATGGTTATTATTACTGTCATGAAACATCATGACCAGAAACAAGTTGTAGAGGAAAGGATTTATTCAGCTTAAATGTCCACATCATCAGTCATTATTAAAGGAAGTCAGAGCAGGAACTCAGAACAGGGCAGAAACCCAGAGCCAGGAGCAGATGCACAGGCCATGGAGGGATGCTACTTACTGGGTTGCTCCTGTGCCTTGCTCACTCTGCTTTCTTACAGAATCCAGGACAACCAGGCTAGGAGTGGCCCCACCAGCAATGGCCTGTGCCCTCTGCTGTGAATCACTGATTCAAAAAATGCCCTATAGTCTTCCCTACATCCCTATCTTATGGAGACATTTTCTCAACTGAGGTTCCTTCCTCTCAGACAACCATTTGTGCCACATTGACATAAAACTAAGTGAGCACAATGTCAAATAAGTATCTGGACACAAGGCTGAGCATCACTATTGTGGGAGAAGGGAAAACTATAGAACCTTCCCAGATCCCGCTTTGCTGTGTCTTGACGGTAGAAATAACACTTTGAGTTACATTTCTATTTTTTTTTCTTCTTGGGCTCATAAAATTGAGCTTTGGAGTCCTGGGAATAGGGAAGATTCTAGAAGGGCAGGTCAGCAAAATGTGACCAGAGGTGCACATACATGCCGCTTGTTGACTGCAGACATAAAAAGGCCATATGCTCTTCTTCAACCTCACTTTCCCCTCAGGAGCAACCATGGAGTCTGGTATTGAGATCAGAGACCACAAGAAGCTTCCAGGGTGGTGATTCACATCTTAGAGACTCCAGTCTTAGCCAGCAACCCATACGGACAACAGATATTCTCTGAGCAAGAAAGAAATGTCAACTTTAAGGTCTCAGGGTGAATTTCGTATAGAAACATAATCTGGTTTAACTAGAAAAGCCCTCACTCTAAACTTATTTTTCTGTCTGAAAAGCCTGTTATTATGTGTAAAACACAGCCAATGCACACAGCACTTTACAAAATGTGTGTTGCACAGTTCTCAGATAGAAGGGAGTGCCAGTGGACCAGGGCATGCCAGAGCCAGAAGGGGGGCAGTCAGTTCCTCTTCATTCTTCTGTTAATTCCAACTTGCTTGTACCCATTTTGAAAATCAAGCTTCCAAATAAGGTTTTACCTTACCAAAGCCCCACACCCTCCCCCCTTAGAGGCAAAAATCTTAGAACAATTGGATTAAATGATTCCAGCTGTGGAAGGCTAGCCTATGTAGAGTCTCATGTATGCCTGCTGAGTAATTCGCTGACTGCAAATTCCTGTAAATCACGTAAGCTTCTGCCAAAAGGCTCAGATATACTGGGACATCCCCTGTCTTGCATTGCAACAGCTGACCCTTGGCATTTGAAACACTTTTGTTTACAAACTGTGATCCATTAAAATGTATTGAGTGACTAAAACCTGGAGTTGGGGAAAGATGAGCTGAGAATTAACTTAGAGCTGGTGATCAGTTTGTTTGTTTAGTTCCCTGCCCGATCTTGGCCAGGAGGATTCTGACATTACTTGTGCTCCCCTAGCAAAGAACGGGCTATCTGCCAGTCTTAGGAGTAGGCTGGGAAGCAGAATTGGTGTGTGCAATGTGGTCCTCTTACAACATTGCTGTTGACTTGGTTTCTTCTGTGAAATCCATCTGGAGTGTTTGCAAAAGAAATGCGCTCCTTACTTGGTTATTAATGAAAGGGCAGATTGACACCATTATGGTGACGGGATTTATTAGCCATTGTGGTAGTGCTTTCCTTGCAGAGTCTCGGCTATCTGAAGGTTAAATATGTAAGTGCATGCTGGCTGACTGTATGGCGATAGCCTGTAATTCTTTCCTATTAGGCAATTTAAGCATTCTGCTCCCGCTCCAGCCAATGCTTAAGAAAGCCCTAAAGGATGCCAGCTATCGAGTTTAATCAGACATCAGAGCTTAACCTAATAAAAAATTGCTTTTGGGCCATGCATAATTAAATGAGCATATTTAGAAGTCAAAACACTGTATTTTCCATGGGAAATAATATTATTATACTGATAGAAATATAAAATTATGAATTCCACAGCTGCACTAACATGCATGTCCTAGACGTAAACAAATAGAGGGGGAATTAATTTTAAATTTCCTTAAAATTTCCGGTGCCTGGTGAATTCAAAATAAATCCAAACCTTCTTTCATTAGAAAGGAAGTTTTTTATGGTATTTTTTGTTGGTATGAGTAGGTGGTTACATTGTTTTCTTTGTTATAATTCACTCAAAAATGGGATTTAAAAATGAGTGGGTGGTAGCTATTACAACTAACAATATAACGTGGCATCAAATTTGATAAGAGAGAGAGAGAAATGGGACCTACTAAGTAATTTCATTTATAGTAAGTGGTCCAAAAAATCCTCACTCACAGAGACACATAGAGCAGAAAATGGTTAAGTACCAGAAACCCAGGAGGCTACAGCCCGCCTCCCCAGGGGACACATAATAATGTAACATACAAATAACTCTTGTTCAGCAGGGAAACATTTCCCAGCAACACTTCGCCTGGAAAGATGTTCTCTTCCCTCCCAAAGGCTACATTAAAATCCGTTCCTTGAAATACTCAGCAAACTATAGTGAGAAAAGAAGGCATTTTGAGGCTCACATACCTTTTCACACTCAAACGTTTTATTAGATAATTGGGGATAGAAGTCTAACATACTGGAAGAACATTTATGCATTTATTTGTGGGTTAATTGTCCACAAGGTCTTAGGCACAAAGGCAGGTCAACAGAGCCTACAAGGCCAAAAAATAAGAGAATAATATGTAGGCAAAGTCTCAGTAAAACTTTTAGCATGGTCATGACTCAGGACACCCAGAGCTTTGAGGATTGTCTGGTCAATTTTTATAAAAACACACTATGGAAGAAAACATGTTTTCAAGTGTACCTAGCCAGAGACATTGCCAACCCCCGTTTATTTCCTATGATTTAATCAAAACTGCACAGTCAGAAAACAGGAATCCCTTAGGGTCCTTTTATGGTGCTATCATAGAAGAGCTGAGTCTGAATAACATATATAGAGAATAGATGTATTTCCTATCGTTTTATAGCTTGGAAGTTTGAGATTATGCAGTGGTATTTCATTCCCAGGAAAGGCTTCCTTCTCTGGTGAAGAGGTTGTTGTGAGGGAGGTAGGTAGTCAAGCAAGAAGGAACAAATGCCCTCCGTCAAGTACGTTTACAAGTTTGCCAGTCACATAGGTTAAGGTGGAGCCCTGTGGAGAAGTTACCTCTCCAAGGGTACCACTGAATGGGAAGGCATGTAAGCATGACATTCTGTGCTGATGGAAATATGCAGACTGCTGCAGAAAAATCCATAAACAGCCATAATACTAAAGGATAGTCCTATGAAAATGGCAGAGAAAAACCAGAAGAGAGAACAGAAATAGATCAATAGAAGAGCCAGTATACGTGTCCCATGGCACACTGGAACACGGTTCCTACTTTTACTCTAGTGAGAAACAGACACAGCTATCATGTTTGTACATTGCAATGTGCATGTGTAAAATGTTTTTAAGTATAGGATAATATTAAAGGAAAAGATTTATAATCACACCAACAATACTTTTTAAGAATGAATTATTATCCATGAGTTAATATTAAAAAATCAGCTATTATTCCTTCAGCAAGGCAAAAAACAAAAGAATGAAAGTCTATTCCAGTACATGTGTCATGATCAAATGTAATTGACTTCAATTCTTTACTTTACCTTATTTCAATATGTAAAGATTATATACATATACATATATATTATTCCTTCTTACCACAATCCTTTACATTCAACAGTATGTATTTGAGTAGGAAGATTTGAAGACTCTGCCTAATTTCAGGACCAGAGAAGTTCTGTAATTGACACAAAGGTTTTATGAAAATAAAGACAAAAATAAACTACTGTAACACAGTACAAATTCTAGGGCAGAATCTCCCAACAGTTGCATGGTATTTCAGTGTGGAAGGTAAACATCTTCAAGAAGGGAAAATGAAGAAGGAAAGAATGCAATTATACAGAAGCATAATCCTCGACTACTCCCTCACACTGTAGAGAAAAGCCTTGGTGACTTCAGTCTGAAACCACAGGACAATCTTGACCATTCTAAGAAAGCTAAGAATGAAAACTAACATCAGTGCAAAGAGAAACCAGAAGAAAAACACATGAGATCTGTTGACTGTGGTTAGTCATGAAGGACATACAAAGCACAGGCACCCTGATAAAATAAGAAGCTAACACAGAAGAGGCTGAGGGAAAAGCCCTCAACACTGTAAGGCTGTGAGCCATTCCAGCACCAGGCGACCTCTTATCAAGTTAACTTCTTATCAAGTTAAACACACATGAGCAGGGCAGCTTCTCAGAAAAAAAAAAAAGTCCATGTTTTTAATCACAATGGTGCCAAACAGAACACTATGAATTTCAGGGACAATTATTTTTTTATATATAAACTGTAATGTGGCAATAGAATACTCATCAGGACTAAGAAGGAATGAACTCTCAAGGGAGAGTGTCTTCTTGGTTAGGAGCATTCTCTGCCGACAGAAGCCTGGAGTCTGGTTCTCAACACTCATGTCCGTCAACTCACCTGTCACTCAAACTTCAGGCCTCTGTTGACTTCTTCTAGCCTCTGAGGGTACTGCACACACATGGCATACACTCACACAGACACGCAAGTACTTATGTCTGCTTTTTAAAAAAATGAGTAACTAATACAACAGTGTGAATTAATCCCTGTGCACAGTCACATGACCTCCTTTATATGAACTTTGTGAAGAGAGTTGTTGGCAGTTGATATTGAGGATTTACTTAAAAGGTAAGATGGAGGTGGGGTTCTTTAAAACTGTCTTTCAATTAGTACAGTGGTTGTATGTATTCACCAAATACATGGAATTAACTAATAGCTCTATGGTGGTTTGAATATGCTTGGCTGAGGGAATAGCACTATTAGAAGGTGTGGCCTTGTTAGAGAAGTGTGTCACTGTGGGGGTGGGTTTAAGACCCTCCTCTTAGCTGCCTGAGTATAGTCTCCTTATGGTCTTCAGATGAAGATGGAGAGCTCTCAGCTCTTCTTCTACCATGCCTGCCTGGATGCTGCCATGTTCCTGCCTTGACGATAATGGACTGAACCTTTGAACCTGTAGGGCAGCCCCAATTAAATGTTATCCTTATAAAAATTGTCTTGGTCATGGTGTCTCTTTATAGCAATGGAAACCCTAGGACAAGAACACTTAAGAATTATAGTGTTAAGGATTATTAAGCTTTATTCTGTGGAAATCTTACTTTAATTGAAATAAACCCAATAGAATGTGGAGATAGCTCAGTGGGTAATGTGTTTGCTATAAAGGGAAAAGGAAGTGACTTTGGACTTGCAGAGTTCACACAAAGTTGGACATGCTAGCATATGTCTACCCTGCACTGTTATAGTGAGATGGAAATCAGAGCCTATCAAATGTACAGCCCAGTGTACAGAAAGTGAAAACTGACACTCAAGTTTGTCCTCTGATCTATACACACACACACACACACACACACACATACACACTCACACACTTTCGCATACACGCATGCACACATACATGCACGCATGAATACATGATATGGAATATGTGTGTTCACACACACATAAACACACACAGAAAATTAAAATTGTATCCATTAAGTCTTTCCATATCAAACAAACATATCAAGCATTTTGTTTATTAAAATGCTATTATTTTTCTCCTTTTGGGCACTGAACCTAGGGCCTCACACATTCTCAGAGACACTCCCGAACCAAGCTGCACTTCCATGCATTCAAAAATTTTGAAAGCACCCACTGCTATGACTAACTTGAAATCTGTTCGAAATCAGTGACTATTGGCATTCTTTATATATATAGTACATATAGTATATATATATATATATATATATATATATATATATATATATATATATATAGCTATACCTCCTCACACTCAGTTTGATTCAGTTGGGACATGTGTTTTTCTGACTTCTGATTGGAGAAATATGACCGGTAGAAATTTATGTGGTTTCATATATCAGCAGTCTCCTTTAAAATCAAAAAATGCGCAAAGGCAACTTGGTAAACTCAATTTCCTTCGGTATCCTCTCTTCTGCCATTAGAGCATCAGTTCAGTTTTACATTGGTGTTATATGTAGAAAAATGGGATAGTGCTGTAAGGCAAAGCCAGGGTCATTACAACAAATTAATTAATTATTAATTAATTGTTAATTAAAATTAGCAGCCGAAATAACAGCTTCCAGGGGATGTAACTGCAGGCCTGCTGGGAGCATCATTTCTTAAATGTAAAGGTTTGTTTAATTTTGCATGATTGAGGTGAAGAAAGGCACCAGAGACCAAGGGAAGATTAATAAAATAGAGAATAAGATGGAAAATGCAAAGTCAGGGCAGCTGCTTGCCAACTCACACGGAATGACAGTAATAATTTGGATGAGCTAGAGGCTAAAGATAAAAGCACAATAAATTCCCCGGAAACCAGATTACTGAGAGAGCTGTTCAAAATTAAAAAAGCTACAGAAACCACAGGTTTACAATGAAGAGTATTTGTTTTTTAATTAAATTTACAAATTTAATTCTCACTTCACATTATGCCCCTCAATAACACAAAATATGAAAACATTCCTGAAAGAGAAATATGTACATGTGTGTATATACACACACATCACATACATCTATCCATCACCTCCACCTTTCGTGGATAATGTTCTTAGAACTTTCATTCTTCCAAGCATTAGCTTTTCTGTTCAGCTTAGTATTTTTGTTACCATGACAAAATTCTATGCAGTGAAAACTTCCTCTTGCCTGCTTCCCCGACTCTTCTTTTTCTAAAGGTCATGTACTAAGGACTGGTTGAAAAATTGTACTAATCAGGACCTGGCACATCACAGGTTAACAGCATTTGCAAAGACAGGAGCCGTGTTGTAATTATTATGTCGGTGGCAAGTTTTGAGGAGAGTCAAAGAGGAGGACACTCATCTCCTTTGTGGGGGAATTGACCCTGAAAGGAAGTTGGAGGGTGGGGGTGGGGCAAAGTGCTTCATAGAGCTGGCAGATCACTATTTGTTACAAGATATTTTTTTAAGTACATGATCTGTGTGCAGAATAATTTTACTAGTTGATGAGAGCATTACCAAATTCTTCTCAGTAATTTGATTTTGAGTCTGAGACATGATTTAACAGAGAAGTTGTGGACAGGTTAGCAAGTAGGAGTCTTAACAGTTCATCCTATTAGACAAATAAAAGAATTCTGGGCTCTATGCTATAGTGTTATAAGCACAGATTAGCTGGCTAACTGCTACTGTGCTTCCTTCTGAAATGGCCAGTGGTTACAAAATCAAGATGGCTAATTTCAAGCATCTCATATGTCTTCTAGCATACACAAACATTCACAAGGATGGAAACATTGAGAGATACCAGGATTGATACCCACAGTGCCCAGTGAAAGCTTCAACAGTATGTAAAATAAGAAATCCAGGGAAAATTGCTCAGCCAATAACATCCCTTCTATGCATAAAAATCTAAGTTCCATTCCAAGAACCCACATAAGAAAGTCTGGATGTGGTACCACAATGAGATTCCAGCACTGGAGAGGCAGGGATTTGGAGATCCAACCAGCCTCCAATCAGTGAGTGCTAGGCCAATGACAGACTATATCCCAGAATACAAAATAGATGGTTTCCTTAGGAAGGACAATGGAGATTAACTCTGTTCTTCATATGCACACATGTGTGGTTACTTGCACAAACATGCACACATATGTGCACATACATACAAAATGAAAACATCACTTTTGTACTTTTCATATGCTCTGTGGTATTCATATCCTACACAGTAATTCTTGAGCCTTCTATTGGGGTCTTTTCCTTCTGTTTGTTTTTCTTATTCAACTCCAGTGTGTTCATTTTTGTTTTATTTTATTATTAAAAATCCAAAATTAAGAAATGAATACATTAAAATGTTACTTTTTGAAAAATGAGATCCTGGAAATTAATACACACAAAAGCAGGAAAAGGAATCAAATATTTAACTTGTTTAGAAAATAGGATAGACACTTGATGTCTATCCTATAGATAGGATAGATAGATGTAGTCTTGAAGCATAGCTTCAATCCCAGTACTTGGGAGGCAGAGACAGGTGAATGTCATTGAGTTAGAGTCCAGATTGGTCTACAGAGTAAGTTCCAAGAGAGCCAGCACTACACAGAGAAATTCCATTTTGTAAAACCAAAGAAAGAAAGAGCGAGAGTGGGGAGGGAGGGAGGGAGGAAGGAAGGAAGAAAGAAAGAAAAGAAAAAAAGAAAAAAGAAAAAGAAAGAAAAATAGGAAGAAAAGAAGAAAAAGAAAAATAAGATAGAATAACTTTAAAATTTGAATATTTTTAAAATTGTAGTGCATAAAAGATAATACATTATTTTTTCAAAACTTCACTCTATGACAATAAATCAAAATATCAGGGACATATGATCAGTGGAGCAGCTGAGACTGAAGTCTTCCCTCCTGCCTCCATTTGCAGCCTTATATGCAAGGCTCTCCGGGAGAGAGTGATCTCCCAGCAGCACTTTCGCTTCTGAGCACGGAGGTGAGATTTCCACCTTTTCTCTGGAGGGGAACAACTAGGAGCACATGTGCATAAGATCAATGGAGCAGCTGGGACAAACGTCTTCCCACCACCATTTGCACTGAGGAACTGTGTAGCTCCACAGTCTTCTGTGCACAGCCTACAAAGAGGGAGTTACTTTCCCAAGGCTACTTGGCAGCTTCAGGACCCGGTTCTCCCACCACAGCAAGTCCTGGATACCCTAACACACTGGAAAAGCAGGAGTTGGAGTTAAAATGGTATCTCATGATGCTGATAGAGGGCTTTAAGAAGTACTTAAATAACTCCCTTAAAGAAATACAGGAGAACATGGGTCAACAGGCAGACCCATGTTCTTAAAGAGGAAACACAAAAATCCCTTAAAGAATTACAGGAAAACACAAACAATTAAGTGATGGAACTGAACAAAACCATCCAGGATCTAAAAGTGGAAGTAGAAACAATGAAGAAATCACAAAGGGAGACAATTCTGGAGATAGAAAACCTTGAAAAGAAATCAGGAGTAATAGATGCATCAACAACAGAATACTAGCGATAGAAGAAAGAATCTCAGGTGCTGAAGATTCCATAGAAAACATTGACTCAACAGTCAAAGAAAATGCAAAAATGCAAAAAACTTATAACCCAAACCATTCAGGAAATCCAGGACACAATGAGAAGACCAAACCTAGGGATTATAGGTATAGAAGAGAGCGAAGATTTCCAACGTAAAGGGCCAGTAAATATCTTCAACAAAATGATAGAAGAAAACGTCCCTAACCTAAAGAAAGAGATGCCCATGAACATACAAGAAACCTAGAGAACTCCAAACAGACCCAGACCAGAAAGTCCTCCTGGCACATAACAATCAAAACACCAAATTCACTAAACAAAGAAAGAATATTAAAAGCAGTAAGAGAAAAAGGGCAAGTAACTTATAAAGACAGACATATCAGAATTACACCAGACTTCTTACCAGAGACGATGAAAGCTGCAAGATCCTGGGCAGATCTCATGCAAACCGTAAGAGAACCTAGCTACCTAGCAAAACTCTCAATCACCATAGATGGAGAAACCAAGATATTCAATGATAAACCAAATTTACACAATATCTTCTCACAAATCCAGCCCTACAAAAGATAATAGATGGAAAATGCCAACACAAGGAGGGCAACTACACCCTAGAAAAAGCAATAAAGTAATCTTCCAACAAACCCAAAAGAAGATAACCACACAAACATAAAAATAAAATCAAAAATAACAGCAAGCAACAATCACTTTTCCTTAATATCTCTTAGTATCAATGGACTCAACTCCCCAATAAAAAAACATAGACTAAAAGAAATATTTTTCATGTAAATCTTCAATTTTATCAGAAAATATTTTAACTTCTCTTTCAATTAATTTAGTAATATTTTTATGTCTATCATTTTGTCTTAATTATTTTTCATGATAATCTTCAATTTTAACATGATTTTTCTATATATTCTATTTTATCAGAAATGCTTTCCATGTAAATCTGATTTTATCACAAAATGTTTTTAACTCTACCTTCAATTAATTTAGAAAGGCTTTCTATGTCTACCATTTTATCTGTATAATTTTCTATGAAATACTTAATTTAAACATGTTTTCTATATATTTCTTGAATTTTATCAGAAATATTTTCCATGTAAATCTTCAATTTTACCTGAAAATGTTTATAATTCCACTTTTAATTAACTAAGAATTATTTTCATGCCTTTCATGTTAACTGTGTAATTTTCCATGATAATATTCAATTTTAACATGTTTTTCTATATATTTCTTCAATTTTATCAGAAATATTTTCCATGTAAATCCTCAATTCTATCATAAAATATTTCTACTTTTTCAATTAATTTGCACTGTTTGTTATGTCTAACATTCTACTATTTAATTTTCCATGAAAATTGTCTATTTTAATGTGTTTTTCTATATATCTCTTCTAATTTATTAGAAATATTTTTCCATGTAAATCTTCAACTTTATTATAAAATGTTTTTATTTCCTTTTTCAATAACAGAACATGCTTTTCAAAAAAAAATTTTCTGGGTGGTGGTGGTGCATGCCTGTAATCCCAGCACTCTGGGAGGCAGAGACAGGTGGATTTCAGAGTTAGAGGCCAGCCTGGTCTACAGAGTGAGTTCCAGGATAGCCAGGGCTGTACAGAGAAACCCTGTCTCAAAAAAACCAAATCCCAAAAACAAAAACAAAAAAAAACCAAAAACAAATCCAAAAGAACATATATATATATATATATATATATATATATATATATATACATCACCCAGTGTTGAAAGACTGCTAACTGGCTATTTTTCCATGTAAATCTTCAACTTTATTATAAAATGTTTTTATTTCCTTTTTCAATAACAGAACATGCTTTTCAAAAAAAAAATTTCTGGGTGGTGGTGGTGCACGCCTGTAATCCCAGAACTCTGGGAGGCAGAGACAGGTGGATTTCAGAGTTCGAGGCCAGCCTGGTCTACAGAGTGAGTTCCAGGATAGCCAGGGCTATACAGAGAAACCCCGTCTCAAAAAATCCAAATCCCAAAAACAAAAACAAAAACAAAAAACAAAACAAATCCAAAAGAACATATATATATATATATATATATATATATATCACCCAGTGTTGAAAGACTGCTAACTGCCTTAGTGTCTTCTGCTCAGGTCCTTTTTCAAGGATTAGAAGCTTAATCTTGGCTGCTTTTGGGCTAATTTCCTCTCATGTCAACTGGATTTATACCCACCATTAGGAAGCATTCTAATGCCAAGTTAATGCTGAGAAGAATGTGATCTGGTCCTAAGAAAAGTCCCTGGCCACAGTCCATAAAATGCTGCTGTTCCATCGCCTCTCCAGCCATTCGGGAATACAGACTATAGTCCGCATGTCACAGTGGAAAAGTCTTACTTGAGCAAATATTTGCTTGTCCCTGTTGGAGCCCACAAGATGCAGAATGTTCCATAGACTTCTCTGGGTTGAAATTTATAGTCTTGGCTTTCTAGTGCATTTCTCCATACATGTGTCATCATAAAAGAAGCAAAGATGAGGTGCTAGGGACAGATCAAATATTCAGCTTCAAAGACATGCATTCATAGCTATTTTTTCTCTTTTCTCTACCTCTCATCTCTTCTGCTCTCTCCTCATACCATGTGTTGTGTGTGTGTGTGTGTGTGTTCATGTATGCTAGTACAGGAACACAGGTGTCATAGTTCTTTTAAGCAGGTCACAGATGAACAGTAGGTGCCTATCCTTATCTCACCCTTTTAAGTTGTCTATGTTGTTTGTTGCTTCAAGAATGAGACTAGGCTACTAGCAATCTTCTAGAGATGCCTTTGTCTGCCTCCCATCATGTTGTAAGAGTTTCTAGAATTACAATTTTGAGCTATAGGAATCAGAACTGGGATCCTAGCCTGCATGCCAAGTACTTTACCCACTGAGCCATCTCTCCAACCTGATCTTGATTTCTTACAGTCAAAAGCTGAGGCCTTGATTCCCCAAGGCTGGAAATCACAGAACACCCAGCTACAGTATAAGAAGAGCTACCTTGCTCCTCTGCCCCACTTAAACCTGTGCTTCACTGAAGTACCCAAACTTTGAGAGTTGAAGCAATTTCTGTCCATATGCTCTGCTCTCCAAAACAGTAAGATGGATGTAAAAAAAATAGCATAAAGGTACCAGATAGTAGCTCCTTCAGGAAATGCCCAAGGTCTGACAAGTGATGTAAACTTCAAGAGTGACTCCACCCCTATGTTGGGACCAGAGTTGTTCCTCCAAGAGGCTTTGCTCACAGGAACTGGTACTTCCTTTAGCCTTCCCTTTGGATTCTAGCCTACAAGGTGCTCATTCTTGAGTATCTTCCCCTGAACTCAGCATTAGAAGGTGATATATAGTGGTTATAGCCTGACTTTCCGATTCCTGCTAAGTCAGGGCTTGTTGCAGTGGTTTCTCTAAGGGCTAGGCCTGGTAAAAGCTATCAGGGGGAGTGGCAGGCATCTCTGATGCACGTCTTGGGGGTATCTGTAAATCTGTCTTAATCGTTCTGAGTGCACCCAGGCCAACCTTAGCCCACTTCTCCACTGTTGTGTGTGATTTTTCTCTTATAAACAGTTTAGATTGTCTGATTATCACAAACAAGAAGGGATTGCCACTTCTTTCAAGTTGTGAATGAGGACTCTTCTCTCCATTCTCCAAACTCTCCACAGTGAAGAAGTGTATGGAATATTTAGGCTAATGATCCTGGGACTCATCCTTCTGGGTGAACTGTAGCCATGCCTCTAGCATCTCCAGGAAACTCTCTTTCAAGAAAACACAACAAGAAAATTAATCTTGAATACAAACTATGAAAGATATAATGCATTTGTCTGTTGCCCTTTAGTCCATCCTTTGAATCTCTCAGAAGTCTTCTGTGGCCTTGTAGCTCAATTCACTGCAGCCTGCCTACCTTGCCACAGACTCCATTAACTACAGCCTGCCTACCTTACCACAGACTCCATTCCTCTCTGCGACAGTCATGGTCATTATCTGGAGATCCATGCCCCTTCTTGTTAGCTTTTTGTTGGCCAAGGAGAAAGATTCACCCCCATGCCCAGAGCATCTGAGAAATGTCAAGTGGTCCCCAAGCATACCAAATGAAGGATCTAGATGTAAAACCCAAAGACAAGAGAAACATGTACTTTTTTCTATAACTAAATTCAACCAATATTTTCAATTCTGATTTCAAGATGGAAGAAATCAGCCCTGACCCCCCAAATATTTCAAGTTTCTGTAAGTACATCCTACATGAAGACAAACAACTAATTTGAAGTTGAAGAAACGTGCATAAAACAGATAAAGTACTCTGGAGAAACTATTAGACCATAATCTAGCTTCATTCTTTTGACATATACTGGATGATATGAAATGTTTTTAAGTAAAATGAGACTTGGAGAGGGGTGAGAAAATTATTGTAAGCATTATATAATTTTCTTCTGCAGTGTATTACTCCATTGCTTGTCCCTTTGACAAAATCTCAGACAGGTGGAATTTAAAGGGACAAAGGTTCATTGTTAGCTTGACCTTAGAAAGTCTATAGTCCATCATGACACAAGGCACAGAAGAGCTCATAGTAGCTAGTACTCTTCACATCTTGGTGGAAGGGGACAACTCTCTCTCTCTTTTACACACACACACACACACACACACACACACACACACACACACACACACATACACACATACACAGAAAGGGGTTGACAGCAACCTTCTTATTCCAGCTAGGCCCTACCTGCTGAAGTTTACACAACTTCACAAAGCAGAGTCACACATGGGGAACACATGCTTGAATTCATGTGCTGGAGGTGATATGTCCTCTTCAAACCCTAACAAGCATTAAACAATTTTAAGAGTATATGATAAGACTACAGAACATATATTGTGCATACAAGATGTTTGAGCCATTTTAACCTCCAGAGTGATTGGTTGTTAATAGAAAATAGTAAATCATGACCACAATAATTAGGCTAGATTACTACTGCAACATGGATCATTATTGAATTGACCAAATCATAATTCAGGTCAAATCACACAGCCTGAAGGATAACAACCGTGAATAAAAGGAACCAAATATAATTATGTTGTGCTATAAGTAGGTATTCATTCTACCACAATAGTGTTCTGAATGTCTTCTAAATGCACATTTTTCTGATAGAGTCAACCTTGGAAAGATGAAAGGAAAGCAGTATACTCAAGAAAACCCAGATGAATTAACAGCCCCGAAACATAATTTCACATGCATGTACTTCATCCAAATAAATGGTGACCTCTAGTTTCAGAGCTGAAAATTGTAACATTTCCAAGTTAACATTAAGCACTTGGATTTTATATCATCTGTATCTTTATATACAAGCCATATCTCTGCAGGGTGACTATTGGGCTAGAGGACTATGCCAACCAGTGTCTTTGATTCTGTGTGTCAGCACTATCCAGGGAGAGCACTAAGAAACTGACCTGCCCTTATTCTTTATATTCTTTATGGTATGCCATGGATCATTGACCTGAAAAATAAGATGATTACTTTAGACTGTAGCTCCTTATACTTACTAAGAAAGTATCCCTTGGAAGAGAGAGGGATGTCTAGAGCTGGAGTGGGTGCTTAACTCCACAAAGCCAAGTGCATAAAGGGATTATTGAATTTATGTAGCAAAGCCACCAGGACCTGAGCTGGGGAAAGACAGTAGATAAATATTACTCAATCTTTCATAATTATATAGAAACAAATTAAACAAGTGAAACAGAAACATGTGAAAGAAGATGGTGGCCATGACAAATAAAACAGTGTCTGAAATGTTTTAAGTAAGATATTCTTTTACCTGTTTATACTACTGCATGTAGATTTTGTCCCTGACTCTCACACAACCATCTGAAAACAACTCCAACTTGTTTGTGTGCACTGCTCATTGCTGTCATAGGTATGCATGTGTGTGCATAAGTAGGTGTATGTGTGTGGGGGGTGAGGGTGGATCGAGAAAGAGAGAGAGGTGAGGGAGCCACATTTTGCATAGATACGAAAGAATTAATTGAAAGTAGCTAGCGTGTGAGCTAGACATAATCAAATAAAAATATATTGCATTTCCTACAGAAGGCCAAGGAGAGCTCTGCTAACCTGGTGGAAACTTCTCCACCCAATATTCCTTTTGGCTGGCTAAGTACAAGACCCTCGGGTGTTGCCATATTGGCAACAGTTGCTCAGAAATGTAACCAGAAAATTGATGACTTGGGAGTCTTAGTTTTTACTTGTAAATTGGGAAGAACAGTGTACGGGTAACAACACTGCATATAGGTGTGACTAAGGGTCAGGAAGGAAAGATCCTGTCCCTCTTGGCTGGTGACAATGTAGCTGGAAAAGTCTTCCATGCATCTTAATTCATGAATTCTATCCCTAGGAAACTAACTAGTGATTTATAAATAAGTAAATAAAAAATAAAAGTAAATTTTAAAAAAATCTATGGACATGGGTATTTTACATAAAATAATTTACAAAAGGAAACCAAAATGGGATGAAAATGTTTATGAAATGCAGTTAAAATAGTTATTGAACAATGTCTAGTATTCAGCATTTCACCTGTTGTCTTTTTTCTTCTCTTTTATCTTCCTCTGCTCTTCCTCGACCCTCGCCACATGCAGGCACAGATGTTGGTACATGAGACTCATGAAGAGTATCTTGTTGTGAAATACATTAAACAGATTCAGAAGTCAAAAAACACTGGACTACTAGACAGGTTGTAAAAATAAATTCTTACTGCTAAGTGAAGCAACACTGCCATGCCCCAGGGTAATGGTACTGTGCAGAATATGATTCTCTTCAGATGATGACATACAGGTTTGCCTATTCAATATCTTTGTTTTTTGTCTTGCATTATCTAAAATGTTCACAATTAATGTGCTTTATTCCAACTAGCAGAAAATTATAAAGCAAACTGGACATTGTGGTGCATGCTTATAATCCCAGCATTTGGCAAGGAGGATCAAGGGTGCAAAGTCTTCAACTACATAATAAGGATGTGACTGTGGTGGCTTGAATGGGAATAGCACCAACAGGCTCAGATAGCTGAGAGATTAGTTACCAGGAAGTAGGACTATTTGCAAAGGTTAGGAAGTGTGACCTTCTTGGAATAGGTGTGACTATGCTGTTGAAAGTGTGTCACTGGGTGTGTGCTCTGAGCTTTCAAAAGTCCCTTCCTGACTGGGCAAGACTCTGTCTCTCTCTGACTCTGTCTCTGTCTCTTTCTCTCTTTCTCTGTTTCTCTCTTTCTCTCTATTCCTCTGTGTGCATGTTTCTCTGTCTATCTCTTTCTGTCTCTGTCTGTCTCTGTCTCTGTCTCTGTATTTTTATCTTAATTTCCTTCCTTCCCCCCTTTCTCTTTTCATCCTTCAAAGACTTCTCTTTCTCTTTCTGTGGATTAGGACTTTCAACTATCTCTCCAGCACCATGCTGCTGCCATGCTCCATGCCATGATGATAATGGACTAAGCCCCCGAAACTATGAGCAAGTAATATTTAAGAACAGTGTAAAATCTTCAAAACTTATTAATATAAGGATAAATTGTTTGACAGTCTCTAGAAATGCATATCTCTAGACCAAACACAACACGATTTGATTTTATTACCAGACTACCATAAAAGAGAAAAACAGAAATATTTACATATAAAAGAGTCTCTCTTTTTGATAATCAAAAGAATCTCTATTTTATCTGTTTTCAACCACACTTAGAATCCACAGCTACTTACAGAAAGCTTGAAAAGGGACTAAAGGAGAGAATGGACTAAAATGGTAAAAATTCAGCTGTTTGGGAATTAAAGGTATACACCAAAGGCCAATTCCCGCAGTGCCCTCAGCCACCCAGTCACATTTAAATAAAATTATTTCAAGGCAGTTCATCTCCATTCAGTCTGTCTTCTCTCTAAAACATTTTTTTTTATTCTGGAATTTCATTAAGTTCCATGACCAGCTGCACTGAGTTGTTATGGCAACGGGAATTTTTAAAGTAAATTAATTTTGCTACAAGGTGTTATTAAGACCAGGTAAGGGTGGCCTTGAATGACAATGGCAACTCTTCTCTGCTCAGCTGGAGCAGAGCTGGCAGCTGCTGTTGAGTTGCAGGAGCCACAGACAAGAGAAACACCCTTGATTTATGACCACCCCTTAACGATTCTTATAGGAAATGCTTCCATAAATTGTGCTGGTTTTATTGCAAATTTGTGTATCTCGCTTTTAATCCTCCATAAAATTATAGATTGAAGGAGTCATAAGGCGCATGAAGCCATTAGCTTGTGATAACCACATACATACACACAGAGGGAGTTGGAGTATAAAGACTTAACTTTCTGAATAAGAGTGTACTCTGAGGGAACTTTGACCTAAACTTTAATCTTTCATGATTGGGGAGAAAAGGTTTAACAAACTCTTGGATCTAAATTCACATTACAACATAGTTATCTAGAGAACAAATAATGCAACGGGAAGCTTCTGAATGAAAGGAAGAGGGAAAGTTCTGAATATTGGCTTTACACATCCTTGCATTTTTTATTAGATATATTCATTATTTACACTTCAAATGTTGTTGTATGTTATCCTGGTACCCCCCCCCCAAATCCCATATTCCATCTCCCCTCTCCCTGTTCCCCAATCAACCCACTTCCGTGTCCTGGTGTTGCCATACACTGCTGCATCAAGCCCTCCCAAGCCCAAGGGCCTCTCCTCCCTTTGATGTCCAACTAGGCCATCCTCTGGTGCCCATGCATCTGGAGCCATGGGTAACTCCATGTCTATGCTCTTTGGTTGATAGTATAGTCCCTGAGAGCTCTGGGGGTACTAGGTGGCTCACCATGTTGTTCTTCCTATGGCTTTGCTAACCACTTCATCTCCTTGAGTCCTTTCGCTAGCTCTTCCATTGGGGACCCTGTGCTGAAACAGTTCCCCTCTGTATTTGCCAGGCACTAGCAGAGTCTCCCAGGTGACAGCTATATCAAGCTCCAGTGAGCAAGCACTTGTGGGCATTCAGGATAGTGTCTGGGTTTTGTAACTTTATACGGGATGGATCCACAGGTGGGGCAGTCTCTGGATGGTCTTTCCCTCAGACTCTGCTCCACACTCTTTGTATCTCCTTCTGAGGATATTTTGTTCCCCCTTCTAAGAGGGTCCAGAGTATCCATACTTTCTTCTTCCTTCTTCTTGAGCTTCATTTGATCTGTGAGTTGTGTCTTGGGTATTCCAAGCTACTGGGCTAATATCCACTTATCAGTGAGTGCATTCCATGTTTGTTCTTTTGTGATTGGGTTACCTCACTCAGGACGATATTTTCCAGTTACATCCATTTGCCTAAGAATTTCATGAATTCATTGTTTTTAATAGCTGACTAGTATTCCATTGTATAAATATACCATGTATTCTGTATTCCATATTCCTCTGTTGAGGGACATCTGGGTTCCTTCCAGCTTCTGGCTATTATAAATAAGGCTGCTATGAACATAGTGGAGCATGTGTCCTTATTACATGCTGGAGAATCCTCTGGGTATATGCCCAAGAGTGGTATTGCAGGGTCTTCTAGTAGAAAATTATGCCCAATTTTATGAGGAACCACCAAACTGATTTCCAGAGTGGTTGTACCAGCTTGCAATCCCACCAGCAGTTGAGGTTTGTTCCTCTTTCTCCACGTCCTCACCAGCACCTGCTGTCTCCTGAGTTTTTGATCTTAGCCATTCTGACTGGTGTGAGGTGAAACCTCAAGGTTGTTTTCATTTGCATTTCCCAATGACTAGGGATGTTGAACATTTCTTTAGGTGCTTCTCAGCCATTCAGATAGTCCTCACTTGAAAATTCTTTGTTTAGCTCTGTACCCAATTTTTAATAGGGTTATTTGGTTCAGTGGAGTCTAACTTCTTGAGTTCTTTATATATATTGTATATTAGCCCTCTAGACGTAAGGTTGGTAAAGATATTTTCCCAATTTTTTGGTTGTTATTTTGTCCTACTGACAGTGTCCTTTGCCTTACAGAAACTTTGTAATTTTGTGAGGTCCCATTTGTCAATTCTTGATCTTAGAGCATAAGCTATTGGTATTCTGTTCAGGAAATTTCCCCCTATGCCCTTGTTCTCAAGGGTCTCCCCCGGTTTCTTTTCTATTAGTTTCAGTGTGTCTGGTTTTATGTGGAGGTTTTTGATCCACTTGGATTTGAGCTTTGTACAAGGAGATAAAAATGGACTAATTTGCTTTCTTCTGCATGTTAACCACCAGTTGAACCAGCACCATTTGCTGAAAAGGCTATCTTTTTTTCCACTGGATGGTTTTAGATCCTTTGTCGAAGATCAAGTGACCATAGGTGTGTGCATTAATTTCTGCATCTTCAATTCTATTCCATTGATCTACCTGTCTGTCACTGTACCAATACCAAACAGTCATTAACACTTGCTTTGTAGTACAGCTTGAGGTCTAAGATACTGATTCCCTGAGAAGTTGTCTTACTGTTGAGAATAGTTTTAGCTATCCTGGGTTTTTTGTTATTCCAGATGATATTGAGAATTGCTCTTTCTAACTCTATGAAGAATTGAGTTGGAATTTTGATGGGGATTGCATTGAATCTGTAGATTGCTTTGGGCAAGATGGCCATTTTTACTATATTAATTCTTCCAATCCATGAGCATGGGAGATCTTTCCATCTTCTGAGGTCTTCATCAATTTCTTTGTTCAGAGACTTGAAGTTCTTTTCATATAGATTTTCCCTTGTTTGGTTAGAGTAACACCAAGATACTTTATATTGTTTGTGACTACTGTGAAGGGTGTCATTTCTCTAAATTCTTTTTCAGCCTGTTTATCCTTTGAGTATAGGAAGGCTACTGATTTGTTTGAGTTAATTTTATATCCAGCCACTTTGCTGAAGTTGTTTACCACGTTTATGAGTTCTCTGGTAGAGTATTATGGGTCACTTAAGTATATTAACATACCATCTGCAAATAGTGATACTTTGACTTCTTTCTTTCCAATTTGAATCCCTTTGACCTCCTTTTGTTGTCTAATTTCTCTGGCTAAGACTTTGAGTACTATATTGAACAGGTAGGGAGAGCGTGGACAGCCTTGGCTACTCCCTGATTTCAGTGGGATTGCTTCATGTTTCTCTTTCTTTGTTAGATCTTTGTGTGATTTTGGTATAAGAGTTAGTGTGGCTTCACAGAACAAGTTGGGTAGTTTTCCTTCTGTTTCTATTTTGTGGAACAGTTTGAAAAATATTGGTGTTAGGTCTTCTTTGAAGGTCTGATAGAATTCTGCACTAAAAGCATCTGGTCCTGTGCTTTTTTTTGGTTAGGAGACTTTCAATGACTGCCTCTATTTCTTTAGGGGTTATGCGGCCATTTAGATGGTCTATCTGATCCTGATTTAACTTAGGTATTCCTTATCTGTCTAGAAAATTGTCCATTTCATCCAGCTTTTCCAGTTGTGTTGAGTATAGGCTTTTGTGGTAGGGTCTGATTTTTTTTTTAATTTCCTCAGTTTCTGTTGTTATATCTCCCTTTTTATCTCTGATTTTGTTCATTTGGATACTGTCTCTGTGCCCTCTGGTTAATATGGATAAAGGTTTATTTATCTTCTTGAATTTCTCAAAGAACCAGCTCCTGGTTTTGTTGATTCTTTGTATAGTTCTTTTTGTTTCTACTTGGTTGATTTCAGGGCTGAGTTTGATGATTTCCTGCGTTCTACTCCTCTTGGGTGTATTAGCTTCTTTATGTTCTATAGCTTCCAGGTATGTTATTAAGCTGCTAGTGTATATGCACTCTCCAGCTTCTTTTTGAAGGTACTCAGAGCTATGAGTTATTCTATTAGCACTGCTTTTATTGTGTCACATATTTGGGTATGTTGTGCCTTTATTTTCATTAAATTCAAATATGTCTTTGATTTCTTTTCTTATTTCTTTCTTGACCAAGGTATCATTGAATAGAGCATTGTTCAGCACATGTCCATGTACATGTGGGCTTTCTCTTGTTTTTGTTATTATTGAAGACCAACCTTACTCCATAGTAATCTATTAGGAGGCATGGGATTATTTCAATCTTCTTACATCTGTTGAGGTCTGTTTTGTGACCAATTATATGGTCAGTTTGGGAGAAGGTACCATGAGGTGCTGAGAAGAAGGTATATTGTTTTGTTTTAGGATGAAATGTTCTATAGATATCTGTAAAATCCACTTGGTCCATAACTTCTGTTAGTTTCATTTTGTCTCTGTTTAGTTTGTGTTTCCCTGATCTATCCATGGATGAGAGTAGGGTGTAGTCATTACCCACAATTATTGTATGATGTGCAATGTGTACTTTGAGCTTTTGTAAAGTTTCTTTTATGAATGAGGGTATCTTTGCATTTGGAGCATAGATGTTCAGAACTGAGAGTTCTTCTTGGTAGATTTTTCCTTTGATGAGTATGAACTGTCCTCTGTCTCTTTTGATGACTTTTGGTTCAAAGTCTATTTTATTGGATATTAGAATGGCTACTCCAGCTTGTTTCCTGGGACCATTTGCTTGGAAAATTGTTTTCCAGCCTTGTACTCTGAGGTAGTATTTGTCTTTGACATTGAGGTACATTTCCTGTATGCAGCAAAATGCTGAGTCCAGGTTATGTAGCCAGTCTGTTAGCCTATGTCTTTTTATTTTGGTATTGAGTCTATTGATGTTTAGATGTATTAAGAAATAGTTATTGTTGCTTCTTATTAATTTTAATGTTATTTTTATGTTTGTGTGGTTATCATCTTTTGGATTTGTTGAAAGAAGATTACTATCTTGCTTTTTCTAGAGTGTAGTTGCCCTCCTTATATTGGTGTTTTCCATCTATTACTCTTTGTAGGGCTGGATTTGTGGAAAGATATTGTGTAAATTTGGTTTTATCATAGAATATCTTGGTTTCTCCATCTATGGTTACTGAGAGTTTTGCTACCTTTAGTAGTCTGGACTGGCATTTTTGTTCTCTTAGGGTCTGTATGAGATCTACCCAGAATCTTCTTTCTTTCATCATCTCTGGTGAGAAGTCTGGCATAATTCTGATAGATCTTCCTTTATATATTACTTAGAATTTTCCCCTTTCTTCTTTTAATATTCTTTTTTTGTTTAGTGAATTTGGTGTTTTGATTATTATATGATGGGAGAAATTTCTCTTCTGGACCAGTCTAATTGGAATAGGGTAGGCTTATGGAAGTTCATGGGCATCTCTCTCTTTAGGTTATGGAAGTTTTCTTCTATAATTTTGTTGAAGATATTTACTGGCCCTTTATATTATAAATCCTGTTCTTTTCTATACCTGTAATCCTTAGGTTTGGTCTTCTCATTTTGTCCTGGATTTCCTGAATGTTTTGGGTTACAAGCTTTTTGAATTTTGCATTTTCTTTGAGTGTTGGGTCAATGTTTTCTATGGTATCTTCAGCACCTGAGATTCTTTCATTTATCTCTTGTATTCTGTTGTTGATGTTTGCATCTATGACTCCTGATTTCTTTCCAAGGTTTTCTATCTCCAGAGTTGTCTCCCTTTGTGATTTCTTTGTTGTTTCTACTTCCATTTTTAGATCCTTGTTGCTTTTGTTCAGTTCCTTCACTTGTTTGTGTTTTCCTCTAATTCTTTAACGGATTTTTGTGTTTCCTCTTTAAGGGCTTTTACCTGTTGACCCATGTTCTCCTGTATTTCTTTAAGGGAGTTATTTATGTCCTTCTTGAAGTCCTCTATCAGCATCATGAGATGTGATTTTAAATCCAGATCTTGCTTTTTCAGTGTGTTGGGGGTATCTAGGACTTGCTGTTGTGGGAGCCATGTTCTGATGGTGCCATGTTACTTTGGTTTGTGTTGGTAGTGTTCTTGTGATTACCTTTTGCCATCTGGTTATCTCTGATGTCAGCTGGTATTGCTGTCTCTGTGGCTTATCTGTCTTGCATGTCTCTGTATCTGTACTCCTGGGAGACCCATTTTCTCTCTGTACACAGGTATATAGGTACTCCTTCGAGACCAGCTCACTTGTGGTTGTACTTGTGTATGTAGCTCTATGGCCCCATCAGCTCTGGGTGAGGGCAGAAATCAGAAGACTCCTGTCCCAGGATGCTCCTAGGCTGTGTCCTCAGAGCTTCTAGCTGTTTCTCTGAGCAGCAGAAATGGTTCTGCCTGTGCTGTCTGTCCTCTCTGCACTCCTGGTGGTTAACTACCTCCCTGATCCACTTGGATATGGTGTGCTGTGGCAGAGGATGGTCCGAAGCCAGAGACAGAAACCAGAAGTCTTCTACCAGAGGGTTCCAGATGTGATCCTCTGAGTAGCAGGGGTGGTTCTATCTGTGCTGTCAGGCCTCTCTGTGTTCCTGGGTAGTTAGCTCCCTCCCCTCCATATCCTTTCCAAGACTTTTTCATTCTGCATTCTTTAGACTTATGTTTCTCACTGTTGGAGACTAATAGTGTTGAGGCTTTTGTGTTGGTATGTTTTGTCTATTTTATTGTTGTTGTTGCTCCTGCTGCGGCTGCATGTATGGGTTTGTGTGTGAGCATGTATAGGATGCTAAGAAGTGAACAGATATTCATTTACTCTAAACAAGTCATTAGTAGCAAACTAAATAAGAATTTCATTAATATTCAGCCTGGTGAGCCAATGAGTTCATTGTATACAATCATTAATACTGATTGTCACCTTAATAGGATCTTCAATTACCTATACAAATCTCTGGGCATGCCTGTGTGAAAGAGTTTCTGGATAAGATTATTTAAAGTTGAAAGAGCCACACTACCTATAGATGACATCATTCTACTGCCTGGAATCATGGACTGATCCTGGAGTGAGTAAAAAGAAGAAAATAGGGCAAACACCAACATTCATCTTGCTCTCCTTTGTGGCCAGCACTACTATGTGTCCAGTTGTATTAGCCTGCAGCTACCTTGTCCAGCAAGTTGAGATGTATCCTTAAACTCTGAGACATTCTGAACTCATCTCTTCTTGAGCAGCTTTGTCCCAGCAACCAGAAAAGTAGCTCATACATTGGGGTTCCTCATAGGATCATAGTTGACTCAAGGGAGGACACATTGCTAAAAAGCATAGCTTGTGGGATGACTTCAGGTAGCTCCACCAGCCCTGTTTTCAGAAGGCAAAATAGAATTGATAGAGGTAAGAGGGAGAACGGTGGAATGAGGTTTATATTAACCAGTCTCTCCTAGGATACAATTGGTTTGTGTTGAGTTTTCTGAGTAATGTGTAATGTTTACAATGTTTTCCAGGGAAGGAACCTGGAGTTTGATGAGTAGCAGAAATCCCAACAGGAAGTCCTTTACCTTTCACTCTCTGCCTGAACAGAAATATCAGTGAGTATACTTCATATTCTTGATAGAATGTATATAAATAAATGTGTAAGCTGCAGAGCCCGATATCATATCTGGCACGTGGTAGATGCTCAATAAGTGAGGATATATGAAAAAAATGAAGAAACTGGTAGAAAGATTTTGAACCAGAATGGGGCAAGTTCAATTATCTCTAAACAAAAGATATTAATATAGTCCAAGCTATTCAGATAAATCAGAGAGCTTATTACTGGGGTTCAGAAAGAGGAGCACAGCAGTGTTAGAGTCAACAAGTTGAGGGCTCCCTGGACCAAAGCAGGGAGAAAGGAACCACCTTTCTATCTTTGTTTTTTCCAGAAAACAAAAAACATCACTGCCTTTGCCACAGTGAACTGTTTAAGTTATTGCATGGATTCTATGGTTCATAAATGAGATGGTAAAAAGGCCTTTTCCTTATTATCATAATTGGAATGAAACCAGATGATCTACATAATAAAAATAATAGGACCATGGCCAACATATATTTTTCTTCTAAATTATAGATCCAACAAAGGTAAATGGGCTCACAAGCTCCTTGTTAACAAGGTCACCAATATAATTTGAATATTTTCCGCAGCTCTTGCTCTCACACCTGAAGAAGGAAAGGGCTCCTGCTATGTAGGACAAGCAAACAGGAATGCTAATGAGTCTAACAGATTGGTTCAAAATAGAAGCACAAACCTCCAGTTCATGAGGACAGGACAGTTATGAAAGCAAAGCCCTAGAGATGGGCCGTGTTCAGGAATTCGGCATTGTGACATTGTTTGAATGTTTGACATAGTTCTTGACCCAAGTTGGGCAAAATTTGTAGACTATAAATAGAACAACCAGGGAAAAGTTTACAAGAAGCCATGTAACTCTCTAAGCAGGAAATTTGCTTCTGGAAGGATCCATAAAGAATACATGGAAAGCATGCTTCATATCCTGTGTTTCATAGGAAGTTGATATTTTGCAGCAATATTGTATTCTGTATGGGTTCTATATGCACAGAGAGCTAAAACATTGAATCTCCAGTAATAATGTGGTATTACTTACTTAAGGCAATAGCATTTACTCAGAAGAGAAGAATTAATTTTGACTTATTATTTTGTTTGATAAGGCGCCGACTAGGGAAACTTCAATAAATGCTCTATCTTAAATCACTGGGTTGCTCCTTTTCAGTCCATGAATTCTGGGGAAATTCCTAACAAGAACTTCCTGTAGGGTCCAAGGGTAAAAATGACGTGTTTCTGAGGAATGAGGAGATGGGTTTGGCACAAGGAAGGCTTCCAAATGTAGATCATGGCATGGTGTGAAAGATCACAGAACTGTCAGTGTCAGTTGCTGACTGACAAGGGGAGGCAAGATGGGTGGGAAGGACAGCCATGCTCTCTCCCTCACATACACATTGCTAGCTCTACTCATTCACCTTATGCCATGGGACACAGTGGGACTCAGCAGATGGGAGTTTCTTGACAGTGGGTTTCCCAGCCTCCATGTCTGTAAGATGTAAATATATGATCACCCAAAGATACAAACAAGTACCTCTGCTGAGATCCCACAGAAGTGAAGTTGTGTAAGTTCATCTGCCTAAAGGAAACAGAGCAAGAGCTGCTCAGCTTCTCAAAATCCTGAAAAGGTCAGCTTGAGAGGTGATCCCTTTGGGAAAAGCACTGAGAGGCCCATTCCTGAATCAGGTCTTTGGCCATCCAGGGAGAATCCATTTAAATGAATCACAGAAGAATGCAAACATATAAAGATTGCATGTAATGATCAAAGACATTATATGTTCTTGAAGTCAAACTTGATAGTTCTCAGTGTGGTACAATATTACTTGGTACTTGGCTCATCTATAAGTTTTTATTAATTGTTTTAAGCTGAGAAATGGAAGTCACATCAAAAAGTCTTGGTTTAATAATACTAGTAGTCTGGTGTGGTGATCTCAATTCTATGGAGACTGAGAAAGTTCATGGTCAGCCTGGGCTACTCAGTCAAACTCTATCTCAAAAGAAAAGAAAGGGAGGAAGGGAGGGAGGGGGAAGGGAAGAGAGATGGCAAGGAACACTGGGGCTAGAAAGACAATTCAGAGATTCCAGTTAAGAATGATCCTACTACAAGAGTTTATACTCAACAAAGTTGGAAAACCTGGATGAAATGGACAACTTTCTAGATACATACCAGGTGCCAATGTTAAAACAGGATCAGATAAACCATCTAAATATTCCCATTAACCATGAGGAAATAGAAGCAGTCATTAATAGTCTCCCTTCAAAAAAAAAAAAAAAAAAAAAAAAAGCCCAGGACCAGATGGTTTAGCGGGGAATTCTATCAGATCTTCAAAGAAGAGTTAATACCGATACTCTTCAAACTTTTCCATGAAATAGAAACTCAAGGGACACTACCCAACTCATTCTCTGAAGCCACAATCACACTTAATTTTTTAATATATATTTTTATTTTCTATATTCTTTGTTTACAATCCAAAAGCTTTCCTCTTTCCCAGTTCACCCCTCCCCATATGTCCCATAATTCCTCTTCTCTCCATCCATTCTCCTATCTTTCCCCCTCCCTTTTCTCTGTCCTGGTACTCCCCTACAATGCTGGATCAAGACTTTCCAGGACAATCACACTTATACCTAAACCAAACAAAGACCAAACAAGGAAGGAGAACTTCAGACCAATCTCCCTCATGAACATTGATGCAAAAATACTGAACAAAATCCTGGCCAACCGAATCCAAGAATTCATCAGGACTATAATTCACCACAGTCAGGTAGGCTTCATCCCAGGGATGCAGGGATGGTTCAACATATGGAAATCCATCAGTGTAGTTTACTACATAAACAAGCTAAAGGAAAAAAAAACACGTGGTCATTTCATTAGATGCTGAAAAGGCTTTTGACAAAATTCAGCATCCCTTCATGATAAAAGTCTTGGAGAGATCGGGAATCCAAGGCCCATACCTAAACACAGTGAAAGGAATATACTGCAAACACCAAACTAAATGGACAGAAACTTGAGGCAATCCCACTAAAATCAGGGACCAGACAAGACTGCCCACTTTCTCCCTATCTATTCAGTATAGTACTTGAAGTCCTAGCCAGAGCAATCAGGCAGCAAAAAGAGATAAAAGGAATACAAATTGGAAAGGAAGAAGTCAAACTATCACTATTTGCAGATGATATGATAGTATACTTAAGCGACCCCAAGACTTCCAACAAGGAACTCCTAAAGCTGATAAACAACTTCAGCAAAGTGGCTGGATATAAAATTAACTCAAGCAAATCAGTAGCCTTCCTCTACTCAAAGGATAAACAAGATGAGAAAGAAATTAGGGAAATGACACCCTTTACAATAGTCCCAAATAATATTTCATACCTAGGCGTGAACCTGACAAAGCAAGTGAAGGGTCTATATGACATGAACTTTAAGCCTCTGAAGAAAGAATTCGAAGAAAGTCTCAGAAGATGAACAGATCTTCCATGTTCATGGATTGGCAGGATCAATATAGTAAAAAATGGCCATCTTGCCGAAAGCAATCTACAGCTTCAATGCAATCCCCATCAAAATCCCAAATCAATTCTTCATAGATCTAGAAAGAGCAATTCTCAAATTCATCTGGAATAACAAAAACCCAGGGTAGCAAAAACTATTCTCTACAACAAAAGATATTCTGGGGGAATCACCATCCCTAACCTAAAGCTCTACTACAGAGTGATAGTGATAAAAACTGGTATTGGTATGCAGACAGGCAGAAAGATCAATGGAATAGAATTGAAGACTCGGAAAAAAACCCACACATATACAATCACTTGATATTTGACAAAGGAGGTAAAAAAAAAACGCAGTGGAAAAAAGAGAGCATTTTTAACAAATGGTGCTGGATCAACTGGAGGTCTGCATGTGGAAAAATGCAAATTGATCCATTCTTATCTCCTTGTACAAAGCTCATGTCCAAGTGGATCAAAGATTTACACATAAAATCAGACACTCTGAAGCTTATAGAGGAGAAAGTGGGGACAAACCTTGAACACATGGGCACAGGGGAAAAGTTTCTGAACAGAACACCAATGGCTTATGCTCTAAGAACAAGACTCAACAAATGGGACCTCATAAAACTGCAAAGCTTCTGTAAGGCAAAGGATATAGTCAATAGGACAAAATGGCAACCAACAAATTGGGAAAAGATCTTTACTAACCCTACATCCGATAGAGGGCTAATATCCAACGTATACAAAGAACTCAAGAAGCTGGTCTCCAGAGAATTAAATAACCCTATTAAAAAATGGGGTACAGAGCTGAACATGGAATTATCAATTGAGAATTAGCTCTAAAGTACCTAAAGAAATGTTCAGCATCCTTAGTTATCAGGGAAATGCAAATCAAAACAACACTGAGATTCCACCTTACACCAGTCAGAATGGCTAAGTTGAAAAACTCAGGGGACAGCAGATGCTGGAGAGGATGTGGGGAAAGAGGAACACTTCTCCATTGTTGGGGGATTGCAAGCTTGTAAAACCACTCTGGAAATCAGTTTGGCAATTCCTCAGAAAATTAGACATAGTACTACCTGTGGACCGAGCTATACCACTTCTGGGCATATACCCAGAAAGTGCTCCTACATGTAATAAGGACACATGCTCCACTATGTTCATAGCTGCCTTAGTTATAATAGCCAGAAGCTGGAAAGAACCCAGATGTCCTTCAACAGAGGAATGGATACAGAAACTGTGGTATATATACACAATGGAGTACTATTCAGCTATTAAAAACAATGAATTCATGAAATTCGTAGGCAAATGGATGGAACTAGAAAGTGTCATCCTGAGCAAGGTATCCCAGTCACAAAAGAAAGCACATGGTATACACTCACTAATAAGCGGATGCTAGTTCAAAAGCTCAAAATAAACAAGTTGCAATTCACCCAGCACAGGAAGCTCTAGAAGAATGACTTAAGTGAGGGAGCTATGGTTCCTCTGAGAAAGGGAACAAAATGCTCACAGGAGCAACAAGGGAGGCAATGTGTGGAGCAGAGTCTGAAGTAAAGGCCACCCAGTGAGTGCCCTACCTGGGGATTCATCCTATAAATAGTCAGCAAACCCCGACACTACGATGAGAAGCATGTACCAAAAGGAGCATGCCATGGCTGTCTCCAGAGGGTCCCTGCCAGAGCCTTACAAATACAGAGGCAGAAACTAGCAACTAACTATTGGAGTGAGTTTGGGGTCCCCAACAGAGGATCTGGAGGGTTGTCGGAGGAGCTGAAGGGGTTTATAGACCCATGGGAAGAACAATGACTTCGGACACCCAGACATCCCAAGACTCCCAGGGACTGAATCATCAACCAAGGGGTACACATGGTTCCAGCCAAAAATGTGGCAGAGGAATGCCTTTTTGGGCATCAGTGGGAGGAGTGGTCTTTGGTCAGGTAAAGGCTCAATAAAGGCCCCAACAAAGGGAAACATATGGTGGGGGAGGTGGGGGGAGGTGGGACTGTGTTGGGTAGAGGGGCATATACATGGAGGCAGGGGGAGGGAGGAGAGGGAGGGAATCGTTGGGGAAGGGGGCTTTTGGGAGGGGGAAATTGGGAAAGGTTTTACCATTGGCAATGTAAATGAAGATAATAAAAAATGTTGTATATATTTCATAGACATAACTGTACAATACATGGTATGTGGAAGATACATGAAAAAAAAGAATGAATAATGTCCTTGAAGAGGATCTTAGTTTGTTTCCAGCATCCATGACAGGTGGCTTCGGATCTTCCGCCTTTCTGTAACCCCAGCTCTAGACCAATGTGATGCCTTCATCTGTATCCCTTGGTCACAGCATTCACGTGTACATGCCCATCCCCCACTTATATGTATAATTAAAAAACAAATTAAAAGGTTAGATTAGAAAATAGTTTTGTGAAAAGAGTGTTATGGGAACAAATGGAGATCCTCACTCAGGATAGGATAAAGAGATGAATTAATAGAAAATACTGGCTTCCCTAATTAGACTTTGGCAGCTTGAAATGTGTTGTTAAGGAAGGTAACACAGAAATCTGTGGTTGTGAAATGCTAGATTAATAAAGTATAAATATAAAAACCACATCCAGTTACATTAGGTAATTTTTGCTGAGCAATCTGAACTTGTCAGTATTTCAGGACTTTTCCAGTTTTCTTCAAACTGAAATTTAGACTTTATTTCCCAGAAACGCTACTCTGACTTTCACACCACGCACCTTGCTCACAGAGGCTTTTAAAGTAATAATGACTCGAAGGTTCGAGTGTCCCCTGATTTTAGTGGCATGGGGAAAGAGGCTCAATGCACATGGAGAAATTTGCTAACAATTGATTTTTATTTAACATCCAACAAGGGAGAGATTTGTTTCCTCTGCAGATTTTAAGAGATTTAAATAGGGCCGTTTATGTTCAGCTCAATTAAGCTACTGATCATTCTATTTTCTTAGCAGTAAAGTTTCCGCAGCCCATTATTTCTTAAAAACAATGAAACAGCCCAGGCAGTCCAAAGCATCACCCCTCAGCGTGTAAAACCCATGTAAAGATTAACATGGGTGCACAGTTCCGCCTCCAGCTGACCTTTGAAAGTAGGCCTGGGGGTCCAGTCCAGCTCCTTAGAACAAAGGAGGGCGTTTCGCAGGCTGTCAATGAGAGCATTTATTCCAAATAAAACGTATTCGAGAACCGAACAATTGCAACATCTATGACATTTAGGAGCAAACATGCTGACACTCTTAAAGGCATCCCCAGAGGATTTTCCTGAAGCACAAGATGGTAATGTATGTCCGTCCCTACTGGAGAAGACTGGATTGTGTCAGAACAGAGCTGGCCGCATGCCTGCATGGCAATGGGGGATGGGTGCTCATGTGGCCATAAAGAGAGACCCTCGCTTAATTTCCACCAAGTAATGGTTAGCATGAGCTCTGAAGTCAGGTCCCGGAGAGAAAAGAGTACATACCGCATCTTCCGGAGACCCATTGCTGGTTTTGTTTGTTTGTTTATTTATTTTTAATTTTTTTCCTTTAGGGGAAGGCTGCAAGGGCGAGGGGCACATATGCGGGGACGAGGGTAGGATTGGTGTGCATGATGTGAAATTCACAAAGAATCAATAAAAAGTTTAAAAAAAAATTCTGTCATATAATAAGGATGCAGTCATATCAAAACCCCAACTACCTTTTAACTCAAAACAATGTGCAAATCATTGAGTACAAGATGTATATCTATGTAATACTGAGTACATGATGCACATACATGTCGATGCAGGCAGGTATCTATGTATCCTACTTGAAAACACGGAAGTAACTAGGGCATGGAGTCATTCAGATTTCAGAAATATAAATTGCAAAGCACTGCATTTGTGACTTCTGCATCACTAAGAAAAGAAGCTTAGGAGAAGATTGGGGGATCATTGTTTTGCTGGGGGAAGGTAGTCTGTGGTTGGTGACTCCAAGCGTTTGGGCAGAAGCCAAGGCACTAATACATATATGAGGACCCTGCCCCCTCTCCGGCGCATGCGCGCACAAGTACTTCTCTAACATTTCTGTGTGCCTAGGAGTCACCAATTTGCCATTACTTTAAGGCAAAACCACAAGGACCTGAGGAAATTATGACAAATGGGACTTCTATTACCTTCAGAACCAGGTCGAAAAAAGTATAGCTCACTAACTAAGACGCCGAGATTGAAAAAAGCATTCGTGGAATTCGGGGGCAAAAATCAAATGCTATCACCCAGCCAGGAAGAAGGCCTGGAATCACAGCCTCTTTAGTGAAGGTGTGGGAATGAGGGCTGTGATGAGCTGTGTGGCATTCTCAGAAGATAGGAGAGGCTGCCTGTGTTCGCTTTGGTCTTCGAACATCATGGTCTTCTTGGCATCAATCAATTTCACACATTTTTATCGGACCAGTGTTTCAAAATTCAGGTCCACATTTGTTGACACTAGTCATGAGCTGAAAGCACTCTGGCCTCTCCACTTGATCTAGAGATGAGTTCAAACTCTTTAGAACATGCCAGGTCCCCTGCAGCTCCTTTCCATCCTTCGTCACCACACCTTAACTAACTGCGAGCTGCGCTTTCTGCTCCTGCTTCTGCTCGCCATCCAGGCTCCCGGTCTTGGTCACCATTGCTTTGCTCTCTGGAGAGTTGTGTCACGTAGTCTGCAGAGTTCAGCCATCTTCCTCCTCTCATTGCTCTCCCACGTAGACAGATCAGATCATCTCTCAGTCTGAAGCTCCGGGTACGAGAAGATAAAGCTCCGCCAGAGCCGTAAGTGTCCCCATTCTCAGAAAGCCATTGCTCCTCGTGAATTCTTCATATTTGGATCAAACCTAGAATACGGGCCTAGAGATACCATGGTCATAGAAATCTTCTGAAAATCTACACTAGAATTGTTTTTTTTAAGCACATGTATGCCTGTGTGAATGTACACACACTACACACACACACACACACACACACACACACAGTCCTATATTTTCAGCAAAAAAACCCTGATTTTCCACCCATTCTGTGGTCCACAACCATATCAGGACTGATATGACCTGATTTTGTCTGAACATTATAGAGCCAATTATTCAGATAAAAGAACAGGTGGGGGTTTGTTTTGTTTGGTTTTGCTTGTTTTTTTTTTTTTGTTTTTTTTTTTTGTTTTTTTTGCACGATGATGAAATATTTGCTTTCTCTCAACATATTTTAAATTTAACAGTGAACAATACTACCCTGTGTCTATAAGGGATGAGTTTAATCTTTCTTTTTCTTTGTGGCGTTTGACACAGAAGGCAAGTCCCTGCATGTTCTAGACAAGTGCTCCACCACTCAGCTACCTCCCACCCCCAGCCTCTTCTTTTAGCAACCCATTTAGAGACACCCTCACTAAGTGGCTCAGACTGGCCTTGGAACTCACTCTGCAGTCCAAGTAACCTTGAACTTACAGTCTTCCAGACTCAGCCTCCCAGGGGCTGGGATTACAGGGCTGAGCCACACACGAGGACAAGCTCATCGTTATTAGCTCCACAGTATTTTCTTAAATTATTTAACCACTGACCTAGATATACATATTTAAGTTATTTTTAGCCTTTTGCTGTTACCAACAGTTACTATATAATAAATGATTATGGAGTTTTTCATATGTATGTGTATACATCTAGTAGAGAAATCTTAAAAGAATGCGTTCAGGATAAAACATTTGTAATATTTATGCCATTACTAAATTACATTTGCTATCCTGTATCTATGCATACTTAATTCCTGATGGAGGACAGTTACTATCTCTGCCAAAAGAATGTTTATTAAACTCTGTTTTTAGCAATGTTGTTCCCAGACAATATCATCATAAGGTTTTAATGTGCAAATCTATTTTCATAAGAGATCTTGAGGATGTTTGCACTTATTTAAGATCTATTTGTATTCCATCATCAAATTATTGAATCTTAAGTTTTGCCTTTTGTTTATTGAGTGGTGGCATTTTATAATTGATTTGTAGGAGCTCTTTATATATTAATGAGATGAACTCCATGGAAAAGAAGTCTTTATTGTTTATTTCTCGTAGGTTTTCATTTTGTTTTGATTATTATAGATATGATTAATTGTTTTCATTTTATTTAGCACAAATCAATAATCTTAGTGTATGTACCTTTAGGGGTTAGACTGTATTAGACAATTCTTCCACATTCTGATTATTCTTAAAGAACTGTGACAGGAGAGTAAGATGTACAGCAGGAGACATCAAGATTAACATATGAAATAAGTTAGGGCCAGCAAGATGGACCAGTAAATAAAGGCTCTTGTTGCCAAGGATGAGGATTTGAGCTCAGTCTCCCAGACCAACATCTTAGAAGGATCGAATAAACTCCTTCAGGTTGGCCTCTGACCACCACACATGTCTCTCTCTCTCTCGCTCTCTCTCTCTCTCTCCCTCTCTCTCTCTCCCTCTCTCTCACACACGCATACTCACACACACATACACACACATACACACACACATACACACGCATACACACATACACACACACACACACACAGAATAAAAGGAAAGAAGGTAATTGGCAGAGAAAAACAAAAACCATTCGGGTCTGGAGCTACACAGAATGTGTAAGGAAAGCCCAGCAAGGACTGGGAGACAGATCAGTGGTTAAAACCACATACTGCTCTTGTAGAGGACCACGGTTTGAATCCCAACACCCAGGTCAGATGGCTTATAACCACCTGTAACTCCAGCTTTAGGAGATACAAAAATCCCTTGTGCCTCTAGTATACAAATGTGTGTGTGTGTGTGTATACATGCATATATATATATATATATATATATATATATATATATATATATATATATATATAGAGAGAGAGAGAGAGAGAGAGAGAGAGAGAGAGAGAGAGTCTATAGGTACAGACACAAACATTTCCACCTATAGTCACCTGCCTAAATGTACACAATCACACACTTTTCTCTATATCTTACACTTAAATCTTCAGCTCTTCTGAAATAAGGCATGAGATATGACTTCATGTTTGTCTATGATGAACATATAAAAACTTCATAATGTAAGTCATGAGATCTGTTTTCTTTCTTTCTTGCCAGAGACTATAGGATTTTCAAATACAAGCATATACTTGGTTGTGGTTGAAGCTAGATAGTCCTCTGTGCTGGTTGCTTTACCCCAATTGAAGGGTGTGGTCTCCTTTTTAACTCAGGGCTCTCTTCATTCACAGAAACATACTTTAAAAGCTGTATATACTTTCTTGTTTTGTGTAGTTGTGGACGCCTGAGGGGCACGCCCATATGAATGCCATCCATATAGAAGCCTGAACACATCCTGCAGAAGTTTTTTTGGTTTTTGTTTTATCTTTCCTTTATCCACTGAGGCATCTCACCAGCCACATCCAAGCACCTTTTTTAAATTTTATTTTAATTTTTTTCTTTTTTTTTTCCTTTGTTCAAGACAGGGTTTCTCTGTGTGGCCCTGTCTGTCCTGGAACTCACTCTATAGACCAGGCTGGCCTCGAATTCAGAAATCTGCCTGCCTCTGCCTCCCAAGTGCTGGGATTAAAGGCGTGTGCCACCAATGTCCAGCAACATTTCAAGTGTTATCCCCTTAAGTGTTATTCTCTTAACAGGTTTCCCCCTCTCCCAGAAACTCCTTCTCCTATTCCCCCTCTCCCTGCTTCTATGAGGGTGTTCCTCCACACACCCGCTCGCCCACTCCCACCTCGCAGCCCATGATGCTTCTACACTGGGGCATCTATCAAACCTCAAAGGACCAAAGACCTGTCCTCTCATTGATGCCCATTTCTTAAGGCTGCCTGATGTCTGCATTTCACAGGAGAGTACTTTGCCTCTTTGGTGTGAAACCAAACATGGTATCAACCTTTCCCTCCCCACATTTTCTCCAACTACCTCATCATCTTTGAATGTCATTCGGGTGATGTAAAGACACTTTTTCTTTAATCATTCTTCCATGTGCCTGAGTTAAGTTCATATGTAGAGGTACCTCAGGATACCTCCCTATGATATCCTGGAACTGAAGATGAATGTTTGTGACCCATCTGGTGTGTTTATTAGGAACAAAATCCAGGTCCTCTGCAGGCAAATGTGATCAGCAGTCCTAACTGAGGAGCCATGTCTCCAGCCCACTTTGTGATCTGAAAGACAGCTATTGTTTCTCCATCTTGCATTTGTAGTGAGAAAGAAGGAGGCATAGGAAGCTTAGGGAAAAGTATTAACCCAGAGGTATCATCAAACCTTCAAAAAGGGACTTAATTATACTCCATTCAAAAGTTCAGGGCTCTCTTGTGATTTGAACAGGTTAACACAATTCAAATTTCAGCTCAAGGTTCTTTTTATTTTAAAGAAAATTAAATTCAAAAACTTGAATGAAGCTTATGGGCCAGTTGCTTCCCATAAATGCCCACTTCCAACAAATGACCATTTTTTACTGCTTTGACCTATGGGCTGCCTTACATTTGTTTTTATGCAAATCACCAGCCATATCATTTTTTTATTAATTCATCCTGTGTTATAGCTTTGTTAATTTCTATATGATTCGACTTTAATTTGATATATTTTTTCTTCCATTGTCCTTTGTCTTATAATTTATTTTTCCCCTGGAAAAATATAGGAATACTAGACTGAAATTTGATAAAGAGTGAGAATAACATTTTTAATTTAAGACTTATTTTCTTTTTTATTTATGTGTATGTGTTTGTGTGTTGTACATTTTTAAAACAAGTGTCTCCAATGGTCAGAAGTGTCAGATTGGCTGGAGCTGGAGTTGAATGAATTTGTGAATCACCCAGTATGAGTGCTAGGACCAAAACTTGGGTCCTCTGCAAGAGCATTGTGCTCTCTTAACCACTGAGCTAGACGTCCAGACTGGCTTCTTTGGGGGTTGCTTTGTCTTGTCTTATCTTAGAGAGCTGAAATGGGGAGATACCTGGAATTATCTTTTGGAGAATATCAATATGAAGAAGCTTGTTGTGAACACCATTTTGAGATTTCACGTAGGAAACTGGGAACATGGGACTGAAGAAACAGCTCGGTCAGCAACATGCTTGTCATGTACACATTTAACCCACAGGTACTGACTAAATTTTCTCAACTTGTTAAAATCTAGAGTCATGTGAGACAAGGGAACACACCCATCACCAGCACCAATAACACCACCAGCACCACTGCCAACAACAACAACAACAAAAGCACTACCACCCACAAAAGAGAATTAGTGGTCATTTGAGATGGAGATAGGGATATATGGACCACCAGCATAAAGAGGAGACAAAGTCACAGAAACAGATGAAACTACTCAAAGGAAAATGTGGTAGTACTGAGAAGTGGGTCCAGCTCTTCATTAGATCTGGGGAGACCTGGCTTGAATGGTGTGGATGTCAGACCCTGCTGTGTGGAAGACAGAGGAAGTGGATCCAGAAGACTGAAGGGGTGAGAGTGTGGTTGGCTGTTCTTGAGGTGCTTGAGCAGCTAATGAACAAGGATCCTCCAGCAGAGGTCTCATGGACAATGCAGAAGCAGTGCTGAAATGTGACACACACTAGTAATAAAAACTAGGGACAGAAACATTAGACAACCCATTCTGAAACAACCAAGTGACTGGGTGTTTTGGACAAGTTTATGTTCTCCATTCTCACACCTCAAACAACACACTCCTGTGACATCAGGAGGAATCTCTCTGTAAGCAAGCCATTGAGGACATCCTCTGGACCAGCCGGATTGACACTGACTTCCTGGGATTGCGTTACATTTCACAAGCTGAAGTTCGGGTCCCTGTGTACAGCAGTCATAAGCTCCATACTAGTTTTCTCTTGTTCAAACTGACCCCTATACATTGGAGTATCCCAAACCTCTCAAGTCAGGTTTGATTAACGGGCTCAAGACGTTCATAAAATCCAGGGACATACTTATCAATAAATGTTAATTATTTTAAAATGGATGATCAAGGATGATGGTGTAGATACTGAGGCTAGGGTATATGAGAAGAGGCTAGGCACTTCCACATCCAGCTGTCTCTGACGCCTTCCAGGACCCTCCAAGAAATGCACTATGCCTAATGTCTTCACACACTGCTTCATGTGTTTCAGAGGACCTTGCTTCATACTTACTGATAATGCACTGGGTGGGGAATTACGGGCTGTCTGCTCAAGTTCTGTGCTTCCCTGAGCAATATTTCTCCTGCCAGGTCACAAGAAGGAGCTCCTCTTAAATGAGGATCATATTATTTGCTGTTGACTATGGATAGACAGATATAAAGATTTCTTTATGGTCGGCTGCAAGACAGAAATTCATGGGTACCTGAGAGATTCTATGATTGCCTTCAGTGGCAAGAAATAATAGGTTCTGCCTAGGAAGGGAGTAATGAATAAGAAATAGTCCAACATAGTCAGAAACTACTGTCCATTATACATTATGATATATATGCATATACACATATGTTATATATTGTGTATATTATATTATATATATATATGTAAATATGTATATGTATATATATGTATATATATATAATTTCATATTATCAAAAGAGGAATCAAGATGGAGAAGATGAAGAAAGCCAAGGGAGGATCCCTTAATTTATAAGATCGTATAGACAATAAACAAAACAAAAATAATATGGAAGTCAACCAGGGTTTCCAAGTATCAGAGAAGGTTATGCAGTAGTGTCCTTTTGTAATTTGTCTTGTATAGCAATATCTTTCAAATTGAAACACCCTGTTCTAGAGGGAGGCTGCTAAGCCTCATTAAGTAAACAACTATAGCATTCAGAAAATTCCCAAAACTTATAAGATTCATCAGTTACTTCTTCCCCAAGATTATAATATAAACAATAAGCATTCTTGGGTGCAGAGATCCTTGAAATACCAAGCTGCTGGCAAGTCATGAGAGAGTTTCATGGCTGCAGGTTTTATGAGCCGACATCCATCCCAGCGAGGGCTACTTGGTGATACAGCTGCAAGTTACCCACATTCCTCTAAGCAACCCCTCATCCTTGCTCTTGTAAGTAGCATCAGTTAATTAGTTAATTGTTTTACCAAGTTGAACATTGGTAGAATTATTTCTTTGCTCTGTCATTGGTACCCTATCCAGGGTTCATAGATATTTGTTGAAATCTCCCAAGGAAAAGTTACACAGCATGAACGCCTTGGTAATTTAGGACAGGAGACATGGTTTTCCTGAGCCAGCAGAAGAAAGTTTGGACAAGAGGAACTAGTCTTAAACAAAGCAAAGACAGTATAGAAATGTGGGAGATGCTATTATGCACCTAAAGGAAGCAGTTGAGGGAGAAAGGAATTGTTATTTGATGTACAGACTCACACTTGGCCCTTTCCTGTATAGAGAGGCAAGTTCAAGTGAAGCTATGTCAAGGTGTGGTTCACTGGTTACCCCCCCCCCCATCCTTTTTACTTCACTGGACATTCAGTTCCACCCCTTCCCTGGGATGATGGTGCTTCAAATTCAAATCATCTAAATGGATCCTTCATATTGAGATAAGATGAAGTGGCAAATTCTAAAACCCATCGACAGTAAATATGTCAATGCACAGCTTACTAGACAGTACTGTAAGTAAATTCTAATTTCAGAAATAGAGTAAGATCACCTTACATAAATTTCCCATTCATCCAGGCTAAGATTCTCATCTTTGAACCATGATATATGATTAAAGTAAGTAAGGCATGGGTGGGTGTCAGTGGGAGTACCTTTTGAGATTTTGATATATAAAGTAACTGATACCCTTGATAACCTGTGCACTTAATAAATGGGTTGCTGAGTTCCCTGCCAAAGTTTAGTCTTAAATCATGATTCAGGGGCTCAATTGTGCATTTGTAAAAGTGGAAGGAGACAGCATGATATGCTGGAGCTAAGAACTCACTTATTGAAGTGGGCACAAAAGAAGAGAGAGGTGCAGATGTATTGGGAAACTGTAAGCTAGAGATATGCATTTCAACATATAAGTTATAGTTGGTTGGATAGAGGGGCACATTCTTGGAGGCAGGGGGTGGGAGGATGGGTTGGGGGTTTTCTGGGAGGGGGGAAACAGGAAAAGGGTATAAAATCTGAAATGTAAATGAAGAATATATTCAATAAAAAATTGAAAATAATAAGAAAATAAGGTAAAGCTGTAAAAGAAAGTGCAAAAGAATCTGATCATAATTCTTTTTTTCCCCCTTTAAGGGATTTTTGTGTTTCCTCTTTAAGGGCTTCTACCTGTTGACCCATGTTCTCCTGTATTTCTTTAAGGAGTTATTTATGTCCTTCTTGAAGTCCTCTATCAACATCATGAGATGTGATTTTAAATCCAGATCTTGCTTTTCTGGTGTGTTGGGGTATCCAGGACTTGCTGTTGTGGGAGAACTTGTTTCAGATGGTGCCATGTAACCTTGGTTACTGTTGGTAATGTTCTTGCATTTGCCTTTTGCTATCTGGTTATCTCTGGTGTTAGCTGGTATTACTGTCTCTGACTGTGGCTTATCTGTCCTGCAAGCCTCTGTATCTGTGCTCCTAGGAGACCCATTCTCTCTGTGCACACAGGTATGTAGGTACTCCTTGGAGACTAGCTCTCTTGAGGTTGTATTTGTGTATGTAGCTCTGTGGCCCAGGATCAGCTCTGGATGAAGAAGAAAATCTGAAGACTCCTGTCCCAGGCTGCTCCTAGGCTCTTGTGTCCCCAGGGTTTCCAGATGTTCCCCTGAGCAGCAGGCATGGTCCTACCTGTGCTCTCTGGCTTCTTCACCTCCTGTGTGGTCAACTATCTCCCTGAACCACCTGGATATGACTCTCTGTGACAGAGGATGCATAATTATTATAATCACAATCTCTTTAGCCAATTAGTCTTCTATCCATTGTTGCTTGATTTGAACTACATCCTCAAAATAGTGAGGAGGCATTTTCAAATGTTTTGTTCAATTTTTTCCCAAATTCTCATCCCAAGGAGTGATGTCAAATCTCAGAGTCTTCCTGGATGCTTTGGAAAAATGGTGTTCTGGGTTCCTGTCCTTGAGATTCTCTAGTGTTCTTAGAAACAGATTTGCTCAGCAGTACATGATACATAGCCAAAAGGAGAACTGTAGTTATACACACACACACACACACACACACACACACAAATTATATCTAATATGAAAGTAGAGATTTCAACTTTTTCTGGGCTCACATTCTTCACAGATAATGGTAGAGGAATTCCAGGACAGGGAAGCGGGAGAGGGCTGATTGGGGAACAGAGGGAGGGGAGATGGCTTATGGGATTTTCAGGAGGAGGGGAACCAGGAAAGGGGACAACATTTTAAATGTAAATAAAGAATATATCTAATAAAAAAGCTATTATCTGATGCATCTCCATGCTCCCTACTCCATAGTCTCTCAATGAGGCCATCTTTACTGTATCATGGAGCATAGTAACACCACTCCCTTCCTGCTGGATTTTTCAGAGTAGTCATGGCACTTGGCTTCTAGAACAAATTCATTTTCTAGTCTCTGCAAACTCTCAGTTCAGTTGGGGAGTTAAAGTTTATCAGCTCACCCCTTGAACCATGTAAAGCCTCATTTTAGTTTATTGCAACCTTCACAGTGGTTGTTGAGTGACTTTAAGAAACAATTGACAATTGCAGAACAGGTTGATATCAGCATATCTGTGAACATTGGTGCTATTAATAACTATTATAAATTAATAATTATTTCATAAAATATACTATAAAATAATATATTGAATTAACAAGTGATCTTATGAGGCAGGTACTTTTAAAATATATATTAGTAATTAAATTCATACAACTTCTGAGTACTAACAACATACCATTAGAGCTTTGTGAAGCCAAATTCATCTGTGAAAGATTATAGCATATCATGAATAAAATACTAAAATTGGTGTTTGTCTGTCATTTCCGGTGGGAACTCAGAGACCATTTTACAATAGGGATTATTGTATGTTCCAGCTAGTTGACTGTCTAAGTTAACAGACATCCATACTCTATTTATTTGGGGGTCCTTGAGGGCCACATTGCAGGTGTAACCAGAAGCTCTGCAATATTTGTCTTTCTGCTTTGCAGTAATGGAGCCTCTGGTTTGTAAGAGGCTGCGTAGCCAACCCGAATAAAGAGCACATTCACCAGTTTCCTATAGCCAGGTTTACACAGATGACTAAGTTCTGCCTACCGGGTGGGTAGGAGTAAAATTACAGCTTTCAAAAACTTCCTTAAATGGAGGAGACACCCTCTCCTTGCACTCCCTCCTCCCAAATGGTAGAATCCAGGTGATGACAGAGGCTCATGGAATCTCTTTGACCTTATGGAAACGACATGTAAGGATGCCACAGAACTGCAGGACCGTAGCAGACATCCATACCAATCTTGCAGTGGTCAACTGGACCGTACTTTATGGTTGCCTGTTACTCTGAAGTTTTCTATTTTCTACATTGTCATTCCGGGTAGTTGGAAGTTAATCTGATAACATAGCCTGTGATTGTCTAGGGAGAAAGAAGACAGGAGAGAAACATAGAGGAGGGAAGAGAGAAGGAAGGGAGAATGAAAAAGAAGAGGAGGAGGGGGCAAAGGAGGAAAGTGTGGAAAGGAGAAAAGGAGGAAGAAGAGAGATGAAGAGCATCAACAGAGTCAAGTAGAAAACAGAAAGAGGAAAAGAAAGAGAAGGAGGAAGGAGGACGACGGAGAGAAGTGGAAGGAACTGAGTTGGAGATTAAAATAAATAAACGAAACCAGCAGCCATGTCTCCCTTTATCCCTTAATGGCCAAGACTAAAGAAGAGTTGGTGGGGTGCAAGCCAGATGTTGAGCTAGATGTCTGGCAGAAAGGGGCCGCCTGTGTCACAACCTTCATCTGCAGACGATTAGCAGCTGGCTGAACAGGTAACCAAAGGCGTCTGCTCTGGAAAAGGCGGAGGTGAATTGCTTCCATGGTGGACGTCCTAGGCTAGCTGGCTGCCGAAGAGCAACAGGGAGAATGGAAACTCTGACGGACTGGATGGACAGTGCCTCGGAGATACACAACGTTATTGCACATTATTACTCAGTGGAATGGTTTGTGGCAAAGACAAATTCTTAGAAGCAACTGGCCATATAGTCTTGTAGTTTAATAACATATGTGTCAGCCAACAGACAGATGCCTTAACAGCTTTTAATTATTTCTACTGTTTGCTTACTTCTTTGCATTAAACATGACTCTAGTCTTTTGCATATTCATCTGAGATCTCCATTCTCTTACCTTGGTTATCACTTCTCTATTAATTGCTGCCAAGTCTGTGGGGAAATTTTTTGCAAAAACAATCAGCCTTTCTTCAGGCCAAACAGCTCCATTTACCTTGAATTTTTTTTCCCTTCTATTCATAGTTTCTGCAGATCTCTCTCCTGGCAAGAGTGAAGTTTCGACTGCTTCTGCACTAACTTGTCAGTTAACTCTGCAGCTCAAGTGTAACCCTGTTTTACAACCATTGCCCTGGCAGCTCGGCAGTTTCGCTCACAGGTGTGTCTCAGGGGCAAGTCATCCCTGGTGCTCTAGGTTTAACCCTGTTAATCCCATATCATATTATGCAAAAGGGTTGTGCCTGGCATGCTATGGCTCTGGTTTGGATTTAATAGGAATAGTCTGCCGTTGAAGAGGAACAAAGGGATCTTTGATGAGGCTCATCATTCATCCTCATTGGGCTAAGGCAAGGCACAAACTCTGAAGCTACTCTAAGTACAAACATTTTCTCCCTCCCTTCCCCCACCTCTCTCTTCTCTCTTTCTCTTGCCACTTCTACCTTGTGTGTGTGTGTGGGGGGGGGGTGTACGCAGGTGTGTGTGTGTGTGTGTTTTCAAGGGTGTGAGCCTAAGTGTAGAGTCAAAGGTTGGCAGGAGATATATTCCCTGAGTGTTCTTCACCATGAGGTGTCTTTCTGAACCTGAACCTCACAAATGCAGCTGGATTGACTGGCCAGTTAGCCCCAGAAATTGTCCCATGTCTGCTGCCCTCCAACACTATAATTACTGAAACATGGCACCATGCATGGTATTTTATATGGGTGCTGGGGCATCTGTATGCATGCCCTCATGTTTGTGTGATGTGACAGGCACATTCCCAACTGAGGCATTTCCCCATTTGCAGTCTCTACTGGCTACTTCCCTTGAAGCAAACAAGACTTAAACAGGGAAGGAAAAACAATTTTAGATAATAATTTGAAACTCTCAGGTATACCTTACAATGTGTTCCATGTATGTCCTCATCAATCATGGATACGTCAATATCCTTGGAAATTAATAGCATAGGTTCCATTCACTCTTAAACTAATCCTATGACAAAACCGTTATGATTCATTAAAAAAAAATAAAGCCCATATACAACCAAAATCACCCATAAATAAGCCAGGATAATCACGTGATGGACAATGTAGACGAATGGAGAATCATGTACTTTTTATAAGATAGGCTCAGGAATTTACAAAAAAGTCAAGATGATGGATGATTCAGGCTCCTTTGAAAGCTCTGTGCTTTGTGACTCCAGTAAGAACTGCAGGCAAGCTGCCAACTAGACAAGGAATTAGCAATCAGTCGTATATTCTTTGAACTGTGTCAAATGCTGCTTTCCACCAAGGCACATCTTTTTCCACCTGGTGAGTGGATGTCTTATTTCCACCTCCTTTCTGCAAACAACTCAGCAATTCTGAGAGCCCAAGACAGGATGCTTGACCCAGTCATCCACATCCATCCACACCTGCTTTCCCTCTCTCCCACTCTCTCAGCGCTGCCTAGCTCCTATCTTTCTCATATCTCAGAGTGTTTTCTTATCCACGAGAGCACAGGGATGTGGAACTGGGCTGAGTCAGAGGATTCCCATCCAATGGAGGGCTGCCAGACTAAAGATCAAATGTTCCGTGTTTGATTTCAGCTGGATAATATTTTTGTTTTAGGATTATCATGTGCCAGTTATTAACTAGTTCCCTCTTACCCACAGTTTCAGTTAAATATGCATTGTGTATTTGCTAGTTGCATTTGGCAGCCTCAGCCCAGCTCTGATCTCCGTCTCTGCTATTTCAGTGTCGAGTCATTTAATGCGGGAGACTCTCAGTGTCTTCTTTTGCCAAGAAGTGGTGTGGTAAGTGGAACAAATGAAACACATCAGTTCAGATCTAGCGTCTACCTCCCATTACTGGGCACCGTGTGAACAAACTGCTGTTAGCTTAGTGGATTTGACTGAAACTCTAAGGTATACCTTACAATGTGTTCCATGTATGTCCTCATGAATCATGGGTGGGGTATTACCCTTGAGAATTAATAGCACGGCTTCCATTCACTCTTAGAGTAATCCTATGACAAACTGTTATGATTCATTAAAAAGAATCAAAACATGGAGAATCAGGTACAGATCTAGTCTGTGAAATCATAAAGAAGTTATAATAATAGGTAGGGAAGAAATCAAACACTCATGTTATTCAGAAGTCAATCACTTTCTTGTAGAATACTTTTTTCACTATTTATTTAATTGAAAATAAATCATTTTCATATTATAGAGCTGTTTAAAATTCAAGGCAGAATTGATTGAGTTTTGGCTTTGAAAATGCATCTGAAGAGAATGCATTTGCAATTTAGCAATTAAAAAAAAAAGTCAAAACAAGTACAGGGAAGAAGTGAAGGCGAGAACACCTGCAGCAGGTGAGGAGAGAACAGGAATGATCCAAATTACTTACAAGGCACTGCCATCCTCCAAGGGAGAGCATGGAAAATGCTGCTGGGTGTCTCTTCAAGCAGAAAAGACCATCATGGGAAGACAAATTCCCAACCATGTTCATTTTAAGGCTATAGTTCAAGACAAAGGATACATAGAACAATCATGTCCTTTGAGGGCATCCATAGGTCAAGGTCATGGAGAAAATGGCTGAAAGGTCAAAATAATGGACTGCAACACTTTGGACATGAGCAACTAGCATCACCAAGATGGTGACAGGACCACTTCTAGGCATGCACATCTCCAGCCTGTTCTGCAACACACAAAGGGAAGTGCACAGATGCAGTTGCTTACATTTAACAATATTTGCTTCACTGATTGGCTAATAAAAATAGTAGAAATGTGCCATTGGTAGACTTTTCTGTCTCCTCTTCCTGGTTACTGCATACATCACATCAAGATCTGCCTGTGCCCAGAACAGCCAAATGCAGTTGCACCATAGTAAGTTTGACTTAGTGTTTATAATGTGATCTTAATTTTTTTTTTTACTGAATGCTTTTCATTCTGCATTTTGGATCTTCTTATCCCCTTCCTGCAACCAGAAGGTTTTGCCTGGCAGTCAGTGATGGGCACTTCATTGCCTTGGTGAGTGTGACACCCTCTGGGTAGTGGCCAGGGTCTGGCTTGCCTCATGCCTCAGTCATGTGTCACCCTCCCATGTATGCTGGCGTTTGGCTTCTCAGCAGGAGCTCTTCTGTACCTATGTGCATTAGGACATAGAAGCCCAGGTGCAGATACTTTCTCCAGAAGCACCGGTCATGTCTAAACACCTGGGCTGGGAAGTTGGGTGATCATTTTAATGATTCTACAACATAAGATGTGTCATTAATGAGACAACCAGATTCCTTATTCTTTCTTGGACCTTTCTCCGACAATCTTCCTTCCACAGGACCCAGGAAGTTTTAGGAAGGGCTGATGCACTGGGGAGAAGAAAGAATGTATGTTGAGTACATTATTTGAAACAAAAATAGCTGAAGGCTTAATGATATCTTTTTAGGTCATGTCAAAATATGCCCAGGGTAAAAATAGTGGTAGCAACAGAGTCACTTGAGATCACTCAAGCTTGGCTGAAGACATGACTGGGATGTGCCTAAGCACAGCATACTCTGCTTTTGGATGCAGGATTTTCATCGGCCTCCACTTGTTTTTATAGATTAATTTTTGGCCACTCTTTGATTTCACTTTGGGAACTTTGATTACAATAAAAGAAGCAGAATTCCTTGGATGAAAGTACACAAACCCTACAAAGCATTCAAGAGGTATACTGCAGAAAATAATGAGCCTGAAAGCCCTCCTTTTTCTCTTTTATTCTTCTGCTCTCTTGTGTGTGAATGCACATGTGTGTGTGCATGTATGTGTGTGAGAGTGCATAGGTGTGTGTGTGTGCGCGCGCGCGCACACACATCTACCTTTCTTATATGTGTAAGAGACACATTCTCTCTCTAGCTTGGAGACTTATCAAGTAGGATGAGTTGATTGTAAAATGAACCTTGCAGACCTGAAAGTCTCTTCCTTCATAGCACTGGAGTTACAAGAAAGCACCATCTTCAAGGGGTTTTGCCCTTGAAAATCTGGGAGTCAAACTTGGATCTCGATGTTTGCAAGGCAAGCACTTTAATGGCTGAGCCATCTCCCCAGCCCAAAGCCTGTGATGTTTTATGACTTTCCCCTTTTCTGAAAGATAGACAGTCTATATATCAGAAAGATATATAGATATATAGCTAACTATATAACATCCTACATTACTCCCTTGCACACTTATGTCAGTACCATAACATCCCTCAGATCTCATGAATTTTCTCTCCTAGGTCACACTGTAAAGCATGAGATTATCACTAGTATGACACAGACTCTGTTAGTAATGATGAGCCTGATTCTTCCTTGAAGAAATGGATATGAATTAGGACAATATAGACAAATGCTGACTGACTACCTGGATGAAAAGCTTAGGGTGTACACATGGTTTGCTCTCTTTTTCGTGCCTAGAGTACACAGACTCTGCATGGATCAGCTGAGTCCTCAGTACAGAGAAACCATCCTGCAGTGAGAATATCTCATAGACCCAGCTTGGAAGGGGACCTCAGCTACTCTGATGTAGCTGTTTGATGTAGAAAGCTTGTCTTCATAACACCTGAACCTCTGACTCAAAACAGCCTTATTTTGTCTCCTTCATGCTTTTCAACCCTTCCTCTAGCATCCCATGTTTCCTTCAGTCTGTTGTCCCATCCACTACGGAAGCCCTAGTCAATGTAGCCTCTTCACTGACATCTTTCCATCCCACCATCTGATGTTACTTGCCTTGATTGTACTAAGAGAAAGCTCATCTCTCTATTATATGAAGTAGCAGGTAGTTAGAGTCTTTAAAACTATTTTTGTGACAGTCAGACAAAAAAACTTGCAGAAATTGAATCTCGTCTTCTATGTGTAGATCCTGGTTATTGAACTCAGCGCTATCATCAGGCTTGATCACAATCTATGTGCTGAGCCCTCTAGCCAATTGTTCCATTAGTAAGGTTTTCTGTGGTGGGAGATATCCTGATGTGGTTTATCAGAAGAATATTTTCCTTCTATCAGGACAACCACTGTTGGAAATGATGCCCAATAAATAAATCTCCTTTCCAACAATGTATCCTTTAAAAGTGGGCAACTATCCTGAGCTTTTATGTAACCAACATATGAAGAAATTAATTTGATTCAATTTAACAGCATCATTTTAAGACAAGCATGATGGCACACTTTTGATAGATGGAAACTAGACAAGGAGTGTTTAATGATGTCTCTGTGCTACTCATCACTAAAAAATGCCTGTGAGAAACTAAGTTCCTGCCATCACCAATTGGCTCCATTGCTTTTCAACCTGAAGCAAAGCAGAAACATCAAGGTGGAGGAAAAAATGGTGGAGGTGTGCAGCAGGGGAATGGTACTCACCAGTGTCAGCCAGTGAGCAGAATGTCAGAGTGGAATGGCAGAGAATATTGCACCATATGTATGTATATTCAAAGCCATATTCCCAATGACCCATTTCCTGCAATGGATTCCCTACATCCTAGTTTCTACCACCTCCCCATAAGGCTAATCCATAATGAGTTATACTGATGAAGGCCAGAGACTGTATGATTTATGGCTTCTCACTGACTGGAGAGCCCAGCAAGAGTAAAAGGCTTCAGCACATGGGGTCTTTTGGGATTCACTCCATATCTAAACCACATCACTGTCCCAGATCACATAGTAACTCACATAGTGAGTTACTAGGAGGGATCCAAACATATTTGGCTCCAAAGTTTCCAAACAGTATGAGATATTTAGACAATGATTCAGTCAAAGACACAGGCTCTCAGTTATACCTATGGACAGAGTCTGTGGTCATTACAACTAAAATTCTCCTACTGCAGACTTTCTATCTCCGTGGAACAGATCAAATCCCTCCCCAACCAGGTGCTGTCTGCATGGTCTTCTAAAATGAAAAGAAGAAAAGATCCCACTAAAAGAAGAAACAATCCCACTAAAATCAGGGACTAAACAAGGCTGCCCCCTCTCTCCTTACCTTTCCAATATTGTACTTGAGGTACTAGCTCGGGCAATTAGACAACATAAGGAGGTCAAAGGGATACAAATTGGAAAGGAAGAAGTCAAACTATTACTATTTGCAGATGATATGATAGTCTACCTAAGTGACCAAAAAAAAAAAAAAAAAAAAAAAAAAAAAAAAAAAAAACTCCACTAGAGAACTCCTACAGCTGATAAACAACTTCAGCAAAGTGGCAGGTTATAAAATCAACTCAAGAAAATCAGTAGCCTTCCTATACTCAAAGAATAAGCAGGCTGAGAAAGAAATTAGGGAAATGACCCCCTTCACAATAGCCACAAACAGCATAAAGTACCTTGGTATGAGTCTAACCAAACAACTGAAAGATCTGTATGACAAGAACTTCAAGACTCTGAAGAAGGAAATGGAAGAAGACCTCAGAAAACAGAAAAATCTCCCATGCTCATGGATTGGCAGGATTAATAGAGTTAAAATGGCCATTTTGCCAAAAGCAATATACAGATTCAACGCAATACCCATCAAAATCAGAACTCAGTTATTCATAGAGTTAGAAAAAGCAATTCTCAAATTCAACTGGAATAACAAAAAACCCAGAAGAGCTAAAACTATTCTCAACAACAAAAGAAATTCTGGGGGAATCAGTATCCCTGACCTCAAGCAATATTACAGAGCAATTGTGTTAAAAACTGCATGGTATTGGTACAGTGACAGGCAGGAGGATCAATGGAATAGGATTGAAGATGCAGAAATGAACCCACACACCTATGGCCACTTGATCCTCGACAAAGGAGCTGAAAACATCCAGTGGAAAAAGATAGCCCTTTCAGCAAATGGTTCTGGTTCAACTGGAGGTCAGCATGCAGAAGAATGCGAATTGACCCATCCTTATCTCCTTGTACTAAGCTCAACTCCAAATGGATCAAGGACTTCTACATAAAGCCAGACACTCTGAAGCTAATAGAAAAGAAACTGGGGAAGACCCTTGAAGACATTGGTATAGGGTGAAAATTCCTGAACAGAGCACCAATAGCTTATGCTCTAAGATCAAGAAGTGACAAATGGGACCTCATAAAATTACAAAGTTTCTGTAAGGCAAAGGAGACCATCAAAAGGGCAAATCGGCAACCAACAAATTGGGAAAAGATTTTCACCAACCCTACATCAGAGAGAGGGCTAATATCCAATATATACAAAGAACTCAAGAAATTAGACCCCAGAAAACCAAATAACGCTATTAAAAAATGGGGTACAGAGCTAAACAAAGAATTTTCACCCAAAGAACTTTGGTTGGCTGAGAAACATCTTAAAAAATGCTCAATTTCATTAGTCATTAGGGAAATGCAAATCAAAACAACCCTGAGATTTCACCTTATACCAGTCAGAATGGCTAAGATTAAAAATTCAGGAGACAGCAGGTGTTGGCGAGGATGTGAAGAAAGAGGAACACTCCTCCACTGCTGGTGGGGTTGCAAATTGGTACAACCACTCTGGAAATCAGTCTGGTGGTTCCTCAGAAAACTGGGCATGTCACTTCCGGAGGATCCTGCTATAGCACTCCTGGGCATATACGTGCTCCACTATGTTCATAGCAGCCCTATTTATAATAGCCAAAAGCTGGAAAGAACCCAGGTATCCCTCAATGGAAGAATGGATGCAAAAAATGTGGTATATATACACAATGGAGTACTATTCAGCCATTAGAAAGAATGAATTCATGAAATTCTTAGACAAATGGATGGAGCTGGAGAACATCATACTAAGTGAGGTAACCCAGTCTCAAAAGATTGATCATGGTATGCACTCACTAAAAAGTAGATATTAGCCTGGAAAATTGGAATGCCCAAAACATAATCCACACATCAAATGAGGTACAAGAAGAATGGAGGAGTGTCCCCTGGTTCTGGAAAGACTCAGTGTAGCAGTATAGGGCAAAACCAGAACAGGGAAGTGTGAAGAGGTGGATGGTAGAAAAGAGGGGAGGGAAGAGGGCTTATGGGACTTTCGGGGAGTGGGGGGCTAGAAAAGGGGAAATCATTTGAAATGTAAGTAAGAAATATATTGAATAAAAAAAGAATCAAAAAAAAAGAAGAAAAGATCAAACTGATTGAGAAAACTATACACACATTCTTACAAAAGTCCAAGACTTTTGGAAAAACCAGACAAAAACATACAAACACACACACACACACACACAATTTAAGGTGCTAGTTAGAGAAGCACATTCTCTTTCAAAGAACCTGACATTGTGTTGTATGTTCATGCTCATATCTTGTGTAAGAATCACATGGAATGAAGTTTGATTCTCCAACATCATGCAGAATTGCCACCTCTCGGTGGCCTGCAACTGTTTACCTTCACACATGTCACCTGCTCCCTTGAGATGTCAAATAGATTTTCTTTAGTTTTACCTGTTACATAGTTAGGGTGTTTTCAGTACTATGTGTACTGGGTATATTCACTGACTTTCCAAATGCTATGGTGGCTCTGTTTGGAAATCTCTTTCTATACCTACAGAGAAGACAGGATTTCCGTTCTTGAATCCACATGAGCAGAGCTACCACCCAGCAGCTTTCCGCATTCTCTTTGTGTCCTTAACAGCGTGAGCTGACCTTGTGTGTTCCTTGCAGCGTCCTGAACACCCGTCCTCCATGACCAATGTCACCATATTTACTATGCGCTTTTTGTATCATTCGTTATTCTCTTCGATGTATTATTTGATTTTATGAAATTGCAACTTTGATTCATGTTATTATCCTTATCATACTGCATGTCTGAAATTGTGTTTTGAGAGGGGAAAACATTTCTCATAGTTAAATGTAATTTTTAAAAATAGATCCAAGCTTAGGTAACCCTGAAGTTGAATTCTGAAACTCGCAAAAAAATAATGAATGACATTTTTACATGAGCTCTTATTACCATAAAACAGACTTGAAAGTTATATTTTTCTATATTTCCTATAATTCAAAGTTCTTTCTTAGTTGCCAGATTCTAAGGATTCCGTGTGCCATGCAGCGTCTGCCATGCCTTACAGTGCATGCTCATTAGCACATGTATGCATGCACTCACATATGTGTACATACACTACCCTCTATCATGACAATGAATTTCAAAGGCAGCCTTAAATGAGGAAGCAATTCTAATTTGAAGCTCTGGAGTCCATGAGCAGACAGGGAGAGGCAGGGGAAAGGAAGCAGATGCTATTTACATACCTTTTCTTGAATGAGAGCCACAAATATCATTTGGAAACTACCTCCTACTGCTATTTCCCTCAGAGCAGGATGTACTTGAGTCTCAGTTGCATCTTACTTCAAAGTCAAGATCAACTTTTCAGACTTTTGTATACACCTTAACCATCTGGGCAAGCCAATTAAAATGCAGATTTCTGATGAAGAATGCCTGGAGTAGGGCCCAGGCATTTGTCTTTTCCAATGAAGCCCTTTCAAGAGTTCAGGTGTGGGCACCCTGAATGTATGCACTCCCTGGAGCTATAGGATGACTACCTCCATGCCAGCTGCTCTCACTTCCTTCCTCCCCCCTCCCTTCCTCCCTCCCTTCCTCCTTCCCCCTCTCTCCTTTTTCTCTCTCTCTCATGTGTGTGTGCTCACATGCATGTATGTGAAAGACTACTTATGTATTTGCATGCAAGAGTGTATATGTGTATCTCTGAATATAGGTGTGTGTGTGTGTGTGTGTGTTTAAGCACCTGGGTTGTTACATAACAACTTAGGTTATCATTGGTCCTCACCTCCTACCTTTTTGGTTAAAGAGTCTCTTTGCTATTAATGATCTGCATGCCAGGCCAGCTCACCTGAAAGCTGGGATTCTCCTATCTCTGCCTCTCATAGCCCTCTGCAGGAACACTACCTAGAATACAGGTGTACACTGCAGTGCCTGGCACTCATGATGATCATAGGGCATGAATCCTGGTTGTCACAGCTTCCCAGAAAATGTTTTACTCACTGAGATACCTTCCACTCCTGGGGGTGTTTTCAGGAGACTTTTTTTTTTTTTTTTTTTTGGTTATTGTCCATACCCGGTGAAATGCTTCAGAAGATCCTTAGACAATGTGGTTTCTATAGCCCGCTCTCCTTGCTCCATACTTCATATTTTCCCAACATCTTCCAGTTGTTAATTTTACAAAAAAATAATAATTGAATGTGCATAAGCTGTTGAATTACAATTCAGCCAGATTTCTCCTCTTGTTGGATTCATTCATGTGTCTGGAAGCTTTGGCGGTGGATACTAAGATAGCCTCCGGATTCTCAGGTTTGCCTGGCTCTGCTGTTGGTGTTAGCAGCTGCTTGTTCTAAGGATGGAGCAATGAAAAAGAAGCCTCTCTTGGCTTTTATTGGAAATTTTATTCTACAGCATTAGGAAACCGTTGATGAGGAGTAGCAAGTAACCTTCTAAAACTGCAATCTACATGCCCATTCTGACTTCAGTAATACCAGTTTCTCTGTTGCAATAACTGCAAAGCCTTTGCTTGTGTCCCTTCTCTGCTCAATATTAAGCAGCTCTTGTTAAAATGTACTTGCTGGGGCATGCTTCATGGTTGACCTAGTTGATTTGCATTTCCATTTTTCAAGGGTTGGCTTTTTTAAAAAAAAAATCAAGGTTTGTATACAGAGAATAGCCTTTAAAATGTAAAGAATGCAGATAGCAGAGCCAAAGATTGCTACTGAATTCTAGTTTTATTCTCTGGGGGCATTTATCTAACACACAAGCAGAAAAAGAAAACCATTTTCCTTGATACTTACTAGACTGCACTGTCTGGGTATCTTTTATTTCCTGAGGGCCCTGAGTGCTTCCCACAGAGCAGAAAACCATTCATATATCTCTATGTTTACCTGATGAGGAAGTCTTCATATTATTAACATTATGATCTCAGTAGAAACAGAGAAATAGCACCTTGTTTTCATAGTGAAAATAAACAATTTAATATAAAGCAATGAAAAGGAAAAATTTCAAAATTCTGATCTAAAATAATGGAAGCTAGAAGCTGACAGAAATGTACTTTGAAAATTATAGAGCAAATTGAAATATCTCAGGTGGAATTCCATGCCCAGGTCAACTACCAAAATGAGTTTAAAATAAAAGTATATTCAGACATGAAAGCTCTCAATATTTGGATTCTATCAAGAATCCGTTCTCAAGAAGTCCAAAAGATTATGGGAAGAGAGAACAATGCACAAATCAAGAGTCAAGAATTCAATACCACAGAAAGTCAGAGAGTACAAGACTTAGTGATGCAGAAGGTAACTAGAGCCAGGTGCTGCGCTGCCTCACTAGGGCAGGTGGCCTGTCTCCTATAGGTTTCTTCCAAATGACACACCTGACAAAAATGCTTCGTACCCACTGAGGCAAGAGACACTGAGACAAGTGAGAACTGGGATTTTCTTTGTGAGAATTATATAGTCAAGCACTCCAAAGAAGGAAGCATAAAAGAGGAGGGCTAACAAAATGTGTAGGAAAAGAACAGTCATAGTTTAGACCAACTGTCTTACCTGTCAACAGTGTTGCTATCCCCAAAGCAAGGAGTGCAGATATGATGAAACCGAACCGTGCCGGAAGGCAAAGAGGATTGTTGGAAGATGCCTGGCTACAGGAAAGCAAATTACCAGAATTTCTTGAGTGACCTATCTGTAGGGTTTTCTATATCTGAAAATTGTTTTAGAAAAATTTGAGATAACCATTTTTTTTTAGTTAGAAAGGTAGAAGATACACACAACCACCATTTATAAAGAAACAAATACAATCCAAAATTGCTTGCTTTGTAATATAAAGGCAACATTAGATAATTACTGTTTTCCTAAAATGTTTTGTAGAAATACACATTTTTTACTCTCTCTCTCTCTCTCTCTCTCTCTCTCTGTGTGTGTGTGTGTGTGTGTGTCTGCATGTGTCTATGTGTGTATATCATGTAGACAACATTTAAGATTAGATACAATCATATCAGCTATTGATACTCTTGCAAGAATAGCCCCAGTGTCTAAAATGCTGAATACTCTCCTACTTTCTCTTCAGAAGGATGTACGTAAACTAAAATAACAGAAATAGTCCCCTCCCTCATCACTTAAACAGGCAAAATTTAGAATTTATTTTTGTAGAATGAAAGGTTTTGAAACCTTCCTCAAAAAGTTAATGTTCGTGTGGGGCAGTGAGAGATTTGTAAGTAAGTATGCTAATGTGATCACTTTTTATAAACAGCTATATCAACACTATTTTTACATGAAAATTTACATTACCTTGGTATGAACTACTTACATTTCCAGAGAAGAAAGTATTCATTGAGACACAAAGGACATTCACATCCTGAGGTTCCTTATTCAGCCAGGAGGTGGAAGTCGGGGTGAAGACCATCACAACAAATACTCTCTGCTAGATAGTTTCTGGACTAGAAGATTTAGCTGTTCCAACATGAAGGCATTTAAGCAGATTGTCAGTTGCTTTGGAAACCCTGCATCCAGGAGAATGATAGTTCTTGAGGACTCGAGAGAACTAACCCAGGTTGGAATGAGTATCCTACAATTAAGTATCTTCTTTTGGGGTGTAATTAAAAAGAAATCTAAATTCAATTGTTGCTAACCCCAGCTAAAAAGAAAGACTCAAGAGGGTAATCTCAGAAGCCATAGAGATGATTTAAAAAAAAAACAAAAACAAAAATAAAACAAAAAAAAATTCCCTACACATCACAGAGTTGATAGCCTTGAATTATATATAATAAAAATATAAGGGATATATTTTTAAAATTATTTTTAAAAATGTTTTCTCCTGAGGACACCAAGAGGACATCACCCACAGAATCAGTTAAGTAGGGCTCACTGGAGCTTACAGAGACAGAAACAGCAACCATCAAGCCTGCATTGTTCTGTGCTAGGTCCTCTGCATATATGCTATGAATGTTTAGCTTGCTGTTTTTGTGGGACTCCTAACAGTGGGAATGGGGTATCTCTGACTCTTTTGCCTGGTCTTGGGATCCTTTTCCTACTTCTGTGTTGTTTTTTTCAGCCTTGCAATGAGGATTTGTGCCTAGCCTTATTGCTTCTTATTATGCTGTGTTAAGTTGAAATTCCTGGGAACTCTATTCTTTTCTGAAGGGAAATGGAAGAGCAGTGAATTTGGGGAAGAAGGAAGGAGCAAACAAACAAGAGGGAGGGGAGGCTGTGGTAAAGATGTAGTCAACGAGTGAATCAAAAAGGAAGAGGAGGAGGAAAGGGAAGAAGAGGAAGAGGAGGACAAGGAGGAAGAGGAGGAGGAAGAAGAGGAGGAGGAAGAAGAGGAGGAGGAAGAAGAAGAGGAGGAGGAAGAGAAGAAAAAGAAGAGAAGGAGGAGGAGAAGAAGGAGAAGAAGTAGGAGAAGGAGAAGGAAGGAGAAGAGAAGGAGGAGAAGGAGGAGAAGGAGAAGAAGAAGGAGGAGGAGGAGGAAGAGGAGGAAAATTGTTACTTGAAGTTACTTGAAGCTTGACAGTTTCATACATGTAGACAATGGATGCTCTCATGTCATTTTCATTAACCTCTTACCTCCAGAGCTCCTTCTTCCTCCAAATAGTCTACTTATGTTTCTTTAGTGTGTGAGACCCACTGAGTTTAATTTGTTACTTGTTTGAGCATGGATGGGAAGCTATTTATTGGAGCATGGGTAACTTATCAGTGGATGAATCCCTGAGGAAAATGTCATCCTTCAATAACTACAGGTCCAGGGAAGGATGGTAGTAGACACATGCCTTTAATTCCAGCACTCAAGAGGAAGAGGCAATAGGTATATGTCTGTGAGTTCAAGGCCATCTGGTTTATACTGTAAAGTCTATGTCAGTCAGGACTACATAAAGACTCCATGTGTCAGAAGAACAATAATTACAAACAGTGGTTCTATTGAGAGGAGAAAGACATTATGAATACTAAGCAAGAGTTGCTAGAGATTATCTTTGTGGGGTAATCCAACCTCTTCTATATTAATGGAATGATTTATATGAATACAGATAAACATTCTGCTACTGGTTTCTTTTATAGTTCAAAGAAGTTGGCCTTTGTGATCATAACCTGACTTTGTCCCTTACCTCACTTCTATGCAGACACAACACTCACTGATATTAGTATATACATAGACATCACTGTGTGCAGACATAACAATGAAAATGAATATATAAAACACACACCTTGCACAGACAGAGAGCACACACATTCATTTGTGACTCATCCTGTGCCTGCTTCTATTATGTGCCAACTTGTAAACGTACACACATCAAGCATTCACTGAGGAAATATGTTTAATGTTCCAGTCTAGAAAGAGAGATACTGCCAACTGCCAGTATTGTAATTGTGATCCACTGTATCCTTGATCCCAGAACTAGTTAGATCAGCTACATGGGCTACAGGATTAATACTGAATGCCCAAGCATATGTCTAGATTGAGGTGATGTTCATCATCAATTAAACTTCTGTCCTTGGCTGTACTCCTCACTTTGTATGGTGATCTGTATGTATTTTAACATACAAATTATATTTTTTACAAATGTACAGTTTTATTACATACCACATGTTCTTTTAATTATGGGTTCCAAGGCCATTGCCACTAACATCTCAGGTTAAAATTGTAGAAGGCAGTTTGTGGAACAGGATTCTTTCCAATTGTAAAATAGCCTTTCTAAATTTTGTATCTTAATGATGTCAACACACACACACACACACACACACACACACACACACGAGGAAGAGAGAGAGACAGAGAGAGACAGAGAGAGACAGAGATTGAGATAGCAATAAAGAGAAAGACAGCTTATTCTCTTCCAAATTAAGGACTATGGCCGTTTCATGTCTTCCACCATCTTTTTCCACCCTTTACCCTGAAGTGTAAGGGATGAAATCAGGACTTTGTGCAGGATAGTCAATTGCTCTTACCACTGAGCTACATTCTCAACCCAGACTCCCGTCTTACATTATAGACAAAGGTCTGCTGATCTTATGTCTCCTTTAGGAAATAACTTCTAAATCTTATTGGATTTGCATAATGTTGATGTGTTCAAATATGACATCCAAGATTTTCTTCATCCAATTACCAATTATCTACTTCCTTAACCTATTATTTTTGTCCTTTTTATATAGCCACAGCTGAAATTTACTAGCCATTCCTTGTCTATGCATATTATAATTCCTTGCTTAGAATTTTTTCAGCTAGGTCTCTGAGTTGAGACCCCTGAAATTTACAATTTGGGGTTGTTGATGTGTTTATCTATTAGTAGTGTATGGGAGACTGTCATTTAAGTCTCTAAACTCCTAAGGAAAATTACAACTCATCAGTAAAGTTAGTTAAATAGTTTATGATTGTCTACACCATTTTCTTTCTTTCTATAATTTATAATAAACTGAAAGGCAAAACCTCATGAAACATGTAGGAACTTCTTATATCTTTGACACATATGTGTTTTTATATGCTGTACTAATTCAAGAAAGTATACACATCTTGGGAAAAGATTGTTGTAAAACTTTGGTTAATAAAGAGGTATTGATTTTTTTTTTGGACAGATATCAGAAAGGTTTTTTATTTTACAGCCTGTAATCCATCACCTGGGAAAGTCAGGGCAGGAATTTAAGGCAGGAACCCAAAGTAGGAACTGAAGCACAGATCTTAGAGGAATGCTACTTGCTGTCTTGTTCCTGTGGCTTTCCTAGCTATCTATCTTATACCTAAAACTACCAGCCCAGGAGTGGCACCACCACAGTGAGATTGGCCCTGCCCCATCAATCTTCAGTCAAGAAAATACCCACAGGCTTGCCCACAGATCAGTCTTGTGTGAGGAAGTTTTCTCAGTTGAGGTTCTCTTTTTGCCAATAACTGTACTTTGTTCAAGTTGCTATAAAGACTTGCAGAAGTGATCCCTTGTCAACTTGACACATGATCACATTATTCAACTTTAACCTTCCATTCTTATTTCTTCCCCAAGGTCTCATATTAGTGTCAATGTCTCAGTACAAAACACAGTCCAACCTTTAACATTCCCACAGAGTTTCCAAATTCAAACACTTAATTTAGCATCTTCAAAACACCCAGGCTCTTTCAAAGTTCAGTGTTCTAAAATGTCTAATCTCTTTAAAGTTTTCAAAGTCTCTATGAAATATTTAAATCCCTAAAATTCCATAATCTCTGCACTTTACATGACCCCTTCATGTCTTCAAAAAAAGGACAACATGGAGAGCCTCTTACTTATTACCAAGTTCAGCTGCCAGAACAAGGTGTAGCATTGGCTTCCTATTTCCAGTTTCTATGCACTGACCCTGAGGAAATACTTTCCCTAAATATTTTTTCTCAATGATCCTGCCATCTTGTCACTCACAGATGATGTTGTTGGCCACAGCTGATCAGGACAACAGATTCTTAGTTCAAAATATTGAACAGCTGGAGATTATTTAAGACTTTCAAATTACACCCTGGAATTTCACAAGCCAGGACTCCATCACCTGCCCGGCTCTGAGCATTGACCTGCAACTCCCCACAACAACTCATTAAACTCTGAACACTCAATGGCTTTTCTAGCCAAGTGCTTGAAAATCTTTCCACAATGGCCCCCAATATATGGAGGTCTTCTTGATCTTCTCGGCCTCTTCCTCTTCTCCTCCTCCTTCACTTCCTTGTCCTCCTCCACCTCTGCTTCTTCCTCCTTCTTCTTTTTTTTAACCTATCCCACATTTACAAAATAGGGCATTGGAATAGACTGAGAATTAACTTCACTGTATGATCTTGAGATCTTTTGTGCACTTTTACATTATGGAATGAGAAAGTACTATTGTCAATAACATATTTACACTTTTGCTGAGTATCCTCTAAAAATATGTTTCTTTGTGTAAAATAATGAAGTCAAATGAAAATTGAGAGGAGTGAGCATATAGTTACCTTTATCAAAAGATTTAACCATCTTTAACATTTAAATATCTTCATTATAGAGATGTACACCCATACATTATTAGAGTTCTGAATGATAGCCCTTGAAGAGATTTTTGTAAGTGAAGTTAGGCCTCAAAATCATTTGTATGTTAACATGATAATTGGAGTGGGGAGGCAGAAAACATAAAGCTCCTTCACAGAAATGGTAGAAAAAAATACTAAAGTTTTATCTTAAATGTGAAGTCTGTTCCTACTTGCCATGGGAGAAGGACCCAATCACATAGAGTGAAACATTATCTTATCAACTGCTTCAGGGAGAGGAGGCATCATTCTTTTAAATCTTAATATAATGATGGATGCTCCCATGGCAAAGGGATATTAACAAGACCAGAGGCCACAAATTAAATTAATATGTATGACAAGGTAGCCATGGTAAGGAAACGAAGACCTGAAGAAGCAGGTAGAAATGTGTATAATTATTTATTTTTTTCTGTTTGCATGTGTAAAAGCCATATATGTGCAGATATGGATGCACATGTGAATGTTGCCCTGTAGACAACAAAGGATGGCCTTAGCATTCATCCTTATTCATTATCCACTTTAATGAATCAAGGCATTTTGTGGCTCCTGGAGCTCACCCAACTGCCTTGCCTGGCCAGCTTGCTCTAGAAATATGCTGTCCCATCTGCATAGTGGAATTACAGAAGGGCCACTATGTTCACCTGGCTCTTATATGGAGGAATTGCAACTGTGGTCCTCACACTTGTATAGAAACCTTTTCGACGCTTACACCATCTCTCTAGCCTCAATATGCATGTATGTTGTTGTTTTCCTAGGCTCATACAAGGAGCCTCTCCTATGAAAGGAAAGATATGAATGGCCTGATCATAAGCTGGATGGAAGAAGTAATATTTAGTTACTCATACTCCTTTTTGTGTTTTTGCTTCTGTAGAAATAAAGCAAGTTCCCATTCTCTGTGAATAAAGAGGGAACTCAATGAATTATGACTTCATGATTAGCAATATGGAAAAAGGATGAGAGGTGGCAAGAGAGTGACCTTCCTTGTCTACACTATTATTCAGATTCTAAGATGCCATGTTAGAGATTAGTATGCCCTCAGCCCATTGCCACCCTACTTTCTCCGACTATCTGTAGCAGGGGTGAAAGGCATCACTTATAAATTGTACGAAAATATCCAGTCTTGCTATGATTTCACTAATGAACTCCTGGCCAATTGGCATATCATAAATAAAGACTCAGACACTTTGGTAGAAGCCATTCATAAGTAAGTATGGCAGAGGAGTGGAAGATCCTACCCAAAAAACAAAGACTTTGTCAAAATGATCAAGAACCTTCCATTTAAAATTGAAGTGGGTCAATAAATACCAGACACATAGAAGAAATGTGACTACAGCTAATACAAAATCTTCAGAGTCGGAGACATGATGCACAAGGTAGGGAGACAACACAGAGCCCTGATTTAGGGATCCTTTACATAGATTCAGGAAAAATGTAATAAAGATGAATTGTGCACACCCACTGTGCAGTTGTGTGCATTTCTAAGCATGTACACTGCCCAGTAATATGCATTTCTGACATTGTTATCCTTGAGACTGAAGGTGTGCTTACATCCCATTCTGAGCCTCCAGATATGCTAAGATTATACATTTTTCCATCCTGGCAAACATATTGAGATCCAAGAACAAGGTTTTCCTTAGCCTGACACTTCTCTGCAGTTTATCTTTCCCAAAATAAAACAAAAAACAAAAAATAACTAAAATCAACCTTTCCTCCTTTTTTTATCCAGTTCTGGAGGCTGTATATTAATAAACTAAAATGCCCTAAAAAGCAATACATTGAAAATAAAGGACCAAATAATGCCAAGAGAAAGACAAACACAAACGTTGCTGTGATAAAAGGCATTCCAGATGTTCTTGGACACTGAGATGATTCAGCTCCCAAGCCCCTCCCAGTCTCTGTCTGCTGGAGCAGGGGGACCGAATAAGCTACATTTTTCTCCTGACTACAGCAGCACTTTCAGAAAATACTTGCAAAGCCATGCTTACCTTTCATTTCCAACCAAAATCTATATCCAACTCTAAGTTGCGTATTTTCAAATGAGGTTTTGCTAAGCAGAATATCTTGCAAAACATGAAACCCTGGGATTATAGGCAATATTTGAAGATGTGAAGTATAATTTTGCTTTCACCTATTGCACCTGTTATTAATTTTTATTTATCCTGTGCTTTCCTGTTGTAAAAGAAAAAGTATTTCCACTATGTACCTGGTTTTTCTGTGTGCCTTCATGAATGCAGTAGGTTGCTGTTGCTTTTTCTTTCTTTTCTATGTGTGTGTTGTTGGGGTGATCAGATGTCATCATAGGGTATCTGACTTAGCTGTTGTCTGTCTTATTTTTTGAGACAGGGTCTATCACTGATTCTGCAACTTACCAATTCAGCATAAGCTGTCTGACTAGAGAAACCCAAGGCCTTTCCTGTCACTTATTCTATACTGCAATGCTGATTACAGACATATGCTGCATGTTCATATATTTACACATGTGCTATAGATCTGAACTCAGATCCTCATACTTGCATAGCAAACATTTTAATACATGAGGCATCTTCCCAGCCCCATAACTATAGAAGCCTTTGCTACTCATTGCTGTTTTTAATTATTTCCTGCTAACGTTATTACATTAAAATACCCCACATTTTAAAAATCTCTCCTTCATAATTTTTTAAAGTGCATATGTTTGGAGTATTCCCTTCACTGTTAACAGTGCTAACTCCTTAGTGATTGTTTACATGTTTTGGCAACCTGAGAGGACATTATGACTATATTTACTTTTGCTCTGATGATGCTGAGTCACAGGAAGGGAGTTCTGATTACACAGTCTTATTCAAAGAATCAAGGCTCCTTTTGAAAACTTTTGACAATACTAATCCAAGAACGTTTCTTCCCTATTTATCACTATTGGCCATTTTATTTTAGTGAGAATTCTTTTTGTCCTTCAAAGATTCCAAGAGCAGAACACGACTTTGAAATCTCAGGGATTCTGTAAATCTTTTAGATAGAAATGGGAGATGAAATGAGCCAGAAACCCAGCACCAACCTTCAGTGTTTGCTCCTGGAAAAAGCAAATATTCTCTGTCCTTTTTTCCCCTTGTGACCCCACTTCTTCTCTCTATTCTGATGATATTTAATAGACTCTGATAATTCCTCTTCCATAAATTCATATTTGATTAAAACAATGGATCTTAACACACCAAATACTGCAACCTAGCAAAGAGAGCTATTGAAAAATATGCATACAAACATGTGCAATACCCACACATGTGTGCATATGCATATGTGCATAACTATTTATAAACACACTTATTCATACCTTCATGCCTCTCTCCATTAGATAAAATATAGAGACTGTTTTCTGTGTATACCTGTCACTTTACATGTACTTATTTGTATATAGAGGTATCCATTTCTCTATATACATCTATTTAATTGTATCTATCTCTATCTTGCTGGCTGATTAGCTCTCTAGGAAGAAGGATGGCAATGAAAATGCATGTTTCCCAGATGGTAGCAAAACTGTGTTAAGACTCCCTTACCTATGTTTATTCATCTCTGGATTCATCTAGTTTATTCATCTACTTGCAACAAAGCACCTATATCCATCCATCCTCTAATCTCTAAACCCATAGTGCCTGGCATGCTCTGTTCGATATGACAGCTCTGCACTGATGAACAAGAAGTCTCTGAACTGTTGGAACTTAGATTAGAGGAGGTAAAGACAGAAGCAAAGAAACTTCTAGTGTCAGAAAGGGGGCGATGATATAGCTAGAGAAAACAGGTTGTAACCACAGTTGTGAAGGCTGCATTCAATTACATCAGCAAGTACCTCTGAGAAGATGGGATGTAAGTTGAGACTTGAATGACATGTTCGTGCTGCCTCTGTGCATATATACAGTGAAAGCCTTTAAGGAAGTGAGAATGCACAGTGCAGGTGTTCAAAGATAAAAAATAAAACCAAAATTAAAAAAAAAAACAATAAAAATGGATTGTTTGAGAAACATGAACAAGTCAACAAGTCCAGTGTGAATTACATGTGTGGATACTAAGATATAAAAGAAATCCCATGGAGTTTGTTGACACTTATATGTCATGGTAAGTAGAGGTACTGGACAATATCAGAACAACAAAAGATTACATATGTATATGTATGTGTATGTTTATGTGCATGTGCATGTGTATATGTATTGCATATATATGAAAAACTATAAAAGGGACAAGAATAAAATAAACAAATTATCAAGAATATATAGCAAACTAATGTGATAGATCAATGATGACAGAAGTTATGGAAGTAGAAAAAATGGAAAGAAGACTTGAGACGGGTTTTGAAAGCATATTGTTTCAACTTAGAATCTTTCCCTTGGATAACTTAGAAATTGTGGCCATTTATGGAGTGGGAAAACTGAAAGAAGAAATAGACTTTTCCTTGGATTTTGATACATAGGATTAAAATTCTCATAGACCCTTAAACAGAGTCCGGTCTAGGAGAAGAAAGGAGACTGGGAAAGATGTGAAACCAGAAATGTGCTATAAAAGACAACACATTTGGTACAGAGAGAGCATCCTTCATTAGAATAAAAGCCATAAATAAAGACTCACACCTACCATCATGCTCAACGTTGAAAATTCATAATCTATCTCTCTAAAAATTTGGAATAAAACAAAGATGGCCTCTCCAGCTACTGCTCTGCATAGCACTGGATGTCCTTTCAGCAGAGATAAGATGAGAAGGGTGAATAAAAGGCATAGGGATGAAAAGGGAGGAAGTGACATTGTTATTGTTTGCTGATGGCATAATCTCCTTAGAAAATTCTAGCAAATATATCAGAAAATTGCTAATTGTGATACATAAAATAAGAAAAGTTTCAGTATATAAAGTTATTCACAACAGCCTGAGATTAGCAACATTTCTCTATACTAATAATGAACTTTCTAAAGAAGAAGTACAAAAAATAATAATAATCCTTGAGGATGGAGAGATGGCTCAGCAGTTAATAGTGACTGCTTCTCCAGAGGACCCGAGCATAGTAGCTGGACCCAATTCAGGAACTCATAGCCACCTGTATCTCCAACTCAATAGAAAAGGCATTTTTGTGTGTGCACCTTCACACACACACAGAGACAGAGACACAAAGACACAGAAACAGAGACAAACACTATCTAGTCTTGCAACCTTTAAAAGTATGACAACTTGGGATTTTCAGAGAACATAAGCCAACCAGATAAGACAGAAATGTTTCCATGAAAGATTTACACATGAAATCTAAATTATATTTTAGAAGCAAATGACAGAACAATGGAATGGTGAAATGACCATCTAGGGATGAAAATATTGGAGCTTTTGAGTTCTGTTGCTCCGTGTGTAATAAATGCACCAAGTATTGTATACTTTATGCTTCAATGTTGTATTTCTTACATGTTCTCATCATGGGAGATGTCAAATGTTTAAGGTGACAAATGTGCTGGTAGCCTGGGTTTGGTCATTACACCTGTACCATAATATCATTTGATGTCCCATAATTCTATACCACTGACAATCAATAAAAATAAAGATAGACTGCTTTATGAAACATGATGTTTTGTCTGACCAATGCTCTTATAAAAAGTCCATTAGAAGGTTGTTGAAAATGTGAAGCCCCATTGGAAAATACATTCAGCTGTGAAAATAACTCTTCTTTTACATCTGTTGATTTTATTTGCATGTAAACAGGTGCAAATATGCCACAGCATGCCTATTGAGATCAGTTTGCAAAAATTCATTCTTTCCTTTTGCCATGTAAGTCCAGAGACTGAAGTCTTAGCAAGTGCTATGAAGTCAACTTGTAGACTTAGACTTAATTTTGGGTATTGATGGCTTATTTTTTTATTTTGGAAATATAGTGTAAAGGCAGTCGATAGTTCTTAGAATTTGTATTTGTAATAGGACTGTTTAGATAGGAAGTTTCTGAGTCCTCTCTCTGCCACACAAAATTACCACCTAAACTCACTCTCCTACTCTTAAGAAAATAATTGTGGTTGCATCATACAACTGGAAAAGTTGGCCAGTATGCAGTCCTTAAATGGTTTTTCCGCAGCCTGTGCCCACAGGATGGAAACATGGACAAGGCCAGCTAAGTACAAACAGAAACCTTTCAAAGACTCACAGATGATGACTCTTTCCTCCTTACGCTCATGAGATTCCTAATGCTGAACACAGGAAATCCTTCCCATATCTGACCTCTGTCTCTCTCTCTCATTTTCATGTTTAATTATGCCCCTTTGTCTTACCCTAAATGAAGGAATTATCTTGCCACTTTTACATATAATTAAAGATACCGGAGAAAACCTTATTACCTCGAATCCTACTAATTCATAAATAATTGTGATTTCAACAAGGCCTGGGAATCACAAATAAGGAGACAGGCAAATGAACTGATTCAAGAGGACGACAGGTATATAACTCAGCCTGCTAAGGTCAATGAATCCAAACTTCTTAAAAGCTTCCTTCCTTAAAAGCACTAAGGAGCTAACTGCACCAAATCTCCGATTGGACCAATGCCTTCCAGGGTTCTCTGCTACCATAGAGCGAGCTCATCTGGAAAGCTCTGGAGACCAGTACTCAGAACACCTCCTTTTGCTGAATTGCTTCACTCGCTCTACGATCCCTAAGCATGGCCTCTCGTGCCATCTAACTCTGCTCCCCAGGTTCAGTTCTCTCACAGAGCAAGTGCAGAATATTTCAGGGTACTATTTTTTTCAATTAAGTCATTTGTTAGGAATTGTAGGGGAAAGGTCCCCAGAGCTCTTATGGTGTGACCACTTAGTCCTCAGATGAGAGTGCTCTATTAAAGGGACTAGAAATATTAGGATATAGGCCTTAGCTGTGGGAACATAAGTCACCGGGGATAGAAAATCTTGATAAGAGTCAAATTCTGCTTCTGGTCCAGGATCTGCTTCCTGACCAGCCCATGTAAGAAACCACAGCTATGCATTTCTGCTACCAAAGACCAGTTCATTCTCACCTCCATGCCTAACCACATTGGTGGTCTGAAACCTCTGAAATTATGGGCCAAAGAAGCCCCTCCTCTGTTCAGTTGCTTCTGCTAGTACTTTGTCAAAGCAATTGTAACAAATGCAAGTTCCTTTTATGGTGCAAGCAGAGGCCCTGGCATCTCTTTCTGGATGTGGCCTGAAGGGTGGGGACTCAGATCTGTTTCATTAGTCAGGTTGCTATGACTCATGCAATGATTTCTCCTTGTTACAGCTAATCTGCATCTTGTCAGTTTCTTCCATCCATTTAGTCCTGTTCATTGATTGCCACTGTAGGCTAGGACCTGAGGATACACTACATAGATTGGTAATGTGTAGTCCTTTTAATTTGATTTTTAAATAATTTCAATAGTGCTTATCACTTGTAGACACATTACAAAGTGTGACTCATTTAATTACACTCCCAGTTGAACTCCCATGGTGATAGAGCACACAGCTTATAAAAATGGAGAGCCAGAAAAGCATCTTTAGGAAAGCTGGATCCAGCTTGAAAAACTGGCAGAGATCACACCTGAGTGGGTCTTGAACGATAAGGAGGAGTGTGCTAAATGAACAACTGGGGTTATTACAAAGTCAGATGTAGGGGTTTGTGAATCCACTGACCATGTCAATGGGCTCATGAAGGGTACGGAAAGCTCAAACACCTATGTCAAATGTTCCTTTTAGTTGGTGTAATGAAGCTGTGTGGAATGGAGAGAAGATTACTGTCAGCAAGGATGCAGCTAATTCTATCATAAACGAAAAATAGCAAACTAAACTCAGTGTGTAGCAGAGAGAAAAGCATTATATTTGAGGTAAGTCCGGCAGCATAGGCTTGAAATTTTAGTCATTGTGCAGGCTGACTCACAAGAAGTGACAGCAGGAACGGTCAAGGCTTGCTTAGGCTATTTAGCAGGACTCTATTTCCAAATATTTGTTTTAGATGAAAAGAAATGATATAATTCTATTATAATATAGATTTTATATATAATATAGATCTATTATAATATAGATCCCTTTTCTTTCTAGGAAACAAAATATCACAGCCGACTCTCAGATCCTTCATCTTTCTATTCTCTCTTCTGAGATGTACCATGGGCCTTAAGTGTTTTCCTAGCCAAAGAACTATTGACAGATGATGACTTCTAGATAAAGGAGAAATAGCCTCTCCCAGGAATGAGCATCCTAATTGGTTTTCTAATACAAAGTGGTCACCCCTAAAATTGTATTCATACAAGCAACACCAAATTGGCTCAGTGGGTTGCATTTATAAAATTATATATATATAATCAAAGTAAAAGAGGGTGTCTGTTTGAGAGGGAGTGGTGTATGTGAGAGGGTTGAAGGGAGAGGACATAGAAGGGATTGGAAGGGAGGAAGGGGAAGGGGAAAATAATATAATAAGAAATTAACTAAAAGTTTAATTTAAAAAGATTTTATTAAATGAGGGAAGTTTTGGAATGTATGAGGCTATAAGTTCAATGCTCCATGCTACTGAAATAAATTTTAAAATATTCCAGTGATATATGATGATATGTGTGATGAACAACCACATTTCTAGTTATAGAAACTAACTTCTACTATGAGATAATTTGTCTAAGTATTACTTACACTCTGAGACAATTTGCCATTTCGAAAGTCTAAGTGTTATGTAGTATACTTTTCCTGGGAAGACAAAATGTACGAGTCTACTTGCCTCAGATAGGGAGCCTACAAAAGACCAAATTATGGATACCACTTAAGTCAAACTTGGTGAGTCAATGAGTTTTATTGGGATTATTTACAGAAATATGAGTGAGAGGTTACTTATAGTAGCAGACTCAAAATAGCTGCCTCATCAGAGCCCACCCCAGGATGAAGGAGAACTGACAAAACCTGGGCAGCTAGAACACATTGAACAGCCTACAGGCAGCTCAAAAGGTTGGAGAGTCCTTTCCAAGTAACTCAATTGGTCTAACCCTCTTCCAGGCAGCTCTGCTGGTTTCTGCTTCTTCCAGAAAGCTGGTCTGGTCTTAGATGGTTTTTTAATTGTGTTGTCTGATACTGACTCTCAGAAGTTTTTATTGTCTACTCTTGAGGAGTAGACTGCTGAATCTGGTTAAGTTTCAGGAACTTCCTGAAGCAATTTTGAGTTGTTTCCTTTCTGGTTTAAGGAGTTTTCCTGCAGGACGGGATGTTTCAATATCGAAGGAAACTGCTACACAACACTACGAATTGATTGTATGGCTATCAATGAAAGATATTATTTTCACAAAAAAGACCTATAATTTCCAAAAGTTATGCATTTTACATAGTTTAATGAATAAATAGTTGTTTGTTACCTACTTGATGCTAGGCTCTGCCAGGACTGTGAACACAGTAAATAGATGGGTTGCTCTGTACTGCCTGTATCTTGAGGACAAGAAGATAGAGAAGGAGTCTGTCTTAGTCAGGGTTTCTATTACTGAACAATCATCATGACCAAGAAGCAAGTTGGGGAGGAAAGGGTTTATTGAGCTTACACTTCCACATTGCTGTTCATCATCAAAGGAAGTCAGGACTGTAACTCAAGCAGGTCAGGAAGCAGGAGCTGATGCAGAGGGCATGGAAGGATATTTCTTACTGGCTTGCTTCCCCTGGCTTGCTCAGCTTGCTTTCTTATAGAACCCAAGACCACCAGCCCAGGGATGGCACCACCCAAAAATGTGCCCTCCCTGATTGATCATTAATTGAGAAAATGCCTTATAGCCGAATCTCATGGAGGCATTTCCTCAACTGAAGCTCCTTTCTCTGTGATAACTCAAGCCTGAGTTGAGTTGACACACAAAACCAACCAGTACCGAGTCAAAACATTACTCACACCTGAAATTGCTGGAATTGTTGGGAGACCAAAGAGAAAAAGGGTAGGGTCATCATAAATAGGATGCTCAGGCAAGTCCACATACAGCTGAAAGCCTCAGAGTCAAGAGCTGGAATAATTGAGTAGAAGGCTCCATGCAGAGAGAGCATATGTACCCAACTTTCACAGGAGAAAGAGCCACTGAAATGTTAAGAGACGATGGGAATTTAGTGAGTGCTGGGGAAGGAAGTGGAGCTAGATGTGCATGGAGGATCAATATAACAGAGGTCTGTAGGGATTCTGAATGGAAATCACAGGAGGGTTTATACAGTATGGGCCATTATGTGAATGACTTTATTTTTATGATTTATGTGTGTAGTGTATGTAGGCAGGTCTATATAACCTTGGACATGCCAAAGGGACAAGAAAACTCTATAATGAAACTCTGTCTCATTCCCTTGAAAGGGAGTATAGCACTGGACCTGGATTTAAGCTAGTAGCCAAAGAACCTCCTGTTTGCCTCTCATGATGTGGGAGTTACAAGTGCAGGTTCAGCTTTCATACACTTGCTAGGGGTTTGAATTCAGGTATTCTTGCTGTGTAGCAAATTCTCTTACCCACTAAGACATCTCCTGGGGCATTTATTTTTTAAGACAGGCTTTTATTCTGTAGTCTTAGAACTTAGTATATAGCCCAGACTAGCATTGAACTCATGGCAGTCTTTCTTCTGCCTCAAACTCCCAGATTCCAGCAACACAATGTGAACCATTATTCCTTGCTTGTCATGGTTGATTTATGATTTATATATGATTATTCTTATTATTTTTCCTGCTCCAAAAGGTTTTGATGGTGCTCCAAAAGGTAAGGGCAGAACTGGCAGGGAGTCAGATGGAGAGTCCAGATAGATGCTAAATGGTAGAGCTTGGGTAAATCAGGGAGAGTGGCCAGAGGTTAGACACCTTCAAAAGTAGTGTTGGCAAAATTTGTTAAAATTTATATGGTATATTTATGAGACTGTCTCGGAATTTTGTTCTTAGTAGTTGGGGAAGATTGATTTCTATCCTATGAGTCAGAATTTAAAGGAAAGGACAAACTTAGTAGGACAGCCCATGGTTGCTCCATCTTTGTGTAATTTTCCTCTATCCCCCCAAGTAACTATAGGTGAGACCTATAAAGTTGTTGTAATCCTCAGAATATGGAGAAAAGCTAAAAAGGAATAGATGCTTGCAGGTATAGAATTGTACTTTTAAAGACTGGAGCTTATTCTGTCAGAAAACTTTTACTGTCTTTGGCTTTGATGAAGGAAGCTGCTATGCTTTGCCTGCTACATGGCAAGCACTTGAAAGCAGATACCAGCTATCAGCTACCAAGAAATCAAGACCCTCCGTCTAGCCATCTGGAAGTCACTGAATGTTGCCAAGCACCAGCAGAGCTTGGCCGGGTGCCTTTCCCTAGTCACACCATAGGTAAAACCATACACCCAGCCAACCTGGATTGTAGCCTGAGGCTGGGAACCCTGAAAATCCTACACAGACTTATAAACTATGGCAATTTTAGTGTAATAAGCATGGATAACTACTTCGGAAGATGGAATTTGGAAGATCTGGTTCAGAAATCATAATGGATGTAAATATCTCCAAGAACTGTGGAGTGACTGTGTGATCCTACAGCCCCATGACTGAATATTTATCCAACAGAGGCGCAATCAAAATGCCAAGAGAGAGGTGATCATCCATTTTGATCACAGAACAAGTCATAGTAGCTGAATTATGAAATCAAAGTGTTTATCAAGAGATACATGATAAAAAAACCATGGTATATATTCACTAGGTAGCCTTTAAAAAGAAGTGAATGCTGTTGTCCATGACAACATGAATGAGAGAAAATGTAAGGAGAGTAAAGATGGTACAGACAGATACTATATGTTTTCTTTTACATATATATGATAATAGAATGGTATGGATGAAATTAGAGTGTGCAGAAATCTCAGTGGATATAGCACTTGCCGTGCAAATATGAGGATCAGAGTTTGAGTCTCCAAAACCCACATAAAAGCTATGTAGGTATCCTGTAATCCCAGTAATGTGCATACACAGACAAAGGGTTCCCAAGGTAAACAGGATAGCTGATTGGCAGGCTCTGGTTCAATAGAAAGATCCTGACTCAGTAAAGCGCAGATTGATCAAGGAAGGTCCTTGATGTTGACATTGAGCTTACACACATACATAAAGATTCAGAGCACAGACAGGCATGCACACCTGCACACATATGTATGTGCCCATGCATATCATACACATACACAAAATGAAAGTCACAGGAAACAATACAATTTTACTCATCTATTTATTTCATGTGACTGCTGTCTCATTAGATTATAAGCTTTGTGGTTGGGGAAAGAATGGCATTTTGCTGGCTCGTTCCAGTGACATGTATGCAATGTGACATATTGCAGATATTCAATAAATACTTGCTGATTGAATAAGTGAGGGAGTGAAATGTCATAGTCATGAGGACCTTTAAGTGGAGATCCATCTCCCCAAAGGGTCATGGACATGCTAACTTTTGTGAGTGCTTTTAAGCTTAATCCTGAGAGTTTGCAAATCTCTTGGTGGGTGCATCCAGGGAGAGTTGAGAAAACCGGTCCATTGAGCACAGGATCTGGTAACAAGATTGGCAGGTCTTGCTCTTTAGAAATGGAGATACCAAAACATCTTCCCACCCATGTGTGCTTCTTTCAGTTTCCTGCTGCCAGGACAGAACAGGTCCAAAATGAAACTAAAACCTTTCTTGTAGCAAGGTGTGAAGATCTCCTTTTGCTAGGATCAGAGAGTAAGATGAAGTAGCCATATGTTATTAATTAACATATAAACTAAAGCTAGAAAGAAAAAGCAATGTTGTTTGCTCAGTGAGTGATTTTATTATACAAAGGGTAAATGCCAGTCAGAGTTTTCTGACAGTAGCTACAATAATCTCCTGCCTCCCAAATATGCACAGCCTTCTGAAATTTCCTCAAGTTTTGATCAAAGGATGGATCCTAATCTTTCTTACGGAAGGCCTTACTAAACCACAACTGGTTCTTAAGGATGTTACTTTAAGGCTGAGAAGAAGGTCAGCTGAGCATTTTAACCTGAACAGCACACATAACAGAATCCTGACCCACCACAGACTTGGGAGCGCTGGTGAAAGAGGACTAAGGCACTATGGAGTTCTTCTATAGGTATCCAAAACAAAATACCATAGGTGGGGCTTATTAAACAACAGAAACACATTGTGTCAGCATTCTTGAGATCACTAAAACATGATTAAAGGGTCTGAGGGATCCTTGGGATATAGATGGTTATTTCCTTCTCTGTCTTCCTGCGTGATGTCTCTGTGTATATCCATTCCTTTTCCTTAACAAAGAAATCAGTGACTAACTCTGAGCCCACCTTGATTATTATATTATAGACCAATCACCTCTTGAAGGTCCTGTCTGTAATATGGTTATATCCTCAGTTACTGAAAATCAGGACTTCAAAATACAGATTTGTGAGGACTCAGTTTAGCAGACCAAAGTCTGGCTGAGGTCATGGTCAACAACCAGCCCAAGCTGCAGCCCATAAACCAATAGGCCAAATGCCTTCAAATGCCATCTGGCTGTGGGACCACCACATCCAGATCTAGACATCAAGATCAGAGACAAATTGTTACTCTCTGCCTGTGTGAGCTGCTGCCCCCGTAAGATCAATGAGGGATGTTCATAGCAATGAGCATCTGACAGGATGGCTTGTTCGTTGGCCATATCAATTGTAATAATCATATCTGATGGGGACATGAGTGAGTAGCCCTCATGATTTGTCATTCAGTTCGTCCCTATATAATGTACACAACACAGGTGAAGAAGTTGAGGCATACATCAATAAGGAAACTACCCAAAGACACATAGCAGCTAAGTAGTGATACAGATTTGAACTCAGGATGTAACTTCCAAGTCTTTCCTATTGCAAAGTCAATCTATCTGTTGCATAGAGAAAAAGTCTGTACCAATAATCACTCCTACCCAGGTTAAGACTGATGTCATTGTCACATGCCCTGGCCTTCATGTCAACACAACTCAGATGACACCTAGTAAGGCTGTGATCAAGTATATTTCCAAGGAGGCATGGCACATGCCGGCAGTACCTACCTCAGATATGGCCATGGAAACAAGGCCTGGGAGCCAAAATGAATTCAGAGAGCTTTGCCCTTGGAGTTATTCCTAGCTATATAGCTGGTACAGCCTTCCAGCCCTGAAGGGAAGACTTCTCAGGGACACCTATGTGAATAGGCACCAGAGGGCCTCATTCCACAAAACTGCAGTGAGCTTCCCTGTGGTCCCATAAGCTGATTTCTCTCCAGGTGGCCTATCACCAAGGGCTATCATTCAGAGATGACACCAGGCCCATAGGACTTCACTGCAGGTTTGCATTCTACCAAGGAATAGGCAGGAAAAAACCCTGCTCAGGGTCATTTTAACTGGGTTTACCTGCTAGTTGCTAGTTCTTTTCTGGTTTTGAGAGAGAGAGAGAGAGAAAGAGAGAGAAAGAGACAGAGACAGACAAAGAAGGATTAAGACTGAATCCCCTTTCTGGTTTCAAAGAGAATCTGGAGGACAGGAAGACACACTGCTTTCATTCTTGGGCTCCCTCTTGGGCAAAGAAACACATCTTATTTTTCATCAACTGCTATAACAGAAGTGGAGCAGGGGCAGAGGCAGTAGAATATGCTGTGCTTTCCCCTCAAGTCCTTCAGTAGTAAGAGCAGCAGTAGTCCTGTGACAGCTCTCATGGTGTTAATGGCTCCTAAGAGAATTACTTTTTTTCTCTTTAGTTGCAGTTGTGACTCTCCTTTCCCTGAGTGGACTGCCTCCCCTCAGTCTTTGCTTCCCAGCACTTCCTACCTGGAACCTGCATTGTACAGACCCTGAAGAACTCCCCATCCATCCTGAACTTCTGGTTATCAGAGCATCAAATCTAAGTTTGACCTACATTACGGGGCAAGTCAGTCACAAGCACACACTGGACCAGAACAAATTGATTTTTCTGGTGTTATTGATGTCAAGGGAGACACATCTTGATGATTAATAATTTATCCCACAGATAAAAGCTTTTGTTGTCTTTGCCACACTTGGGAACTCAAGGTTTTATTGCCTCGGGTTCCAGCAGTAATAGGGGAACTGCTCACACTTAGGACTTGGACAAAACCCAACAACAGAAGATTTCTGTTAGCCTTGCCCTCTCCTGACCCCCTCAAAGGAGCAGTTGAGGCAGTGGTTGGGCTGTGCGATAAATCATGATGGAGGAAAACTTGACTTTTCTGTCCCTCAGAATTTTCCCACTTTGTTCTTACTACAGACTCATTTTGGCCTGCATACCATGGGGAATTAAAGGATATCTTTTGGGTCTCATTGCAAAAGAATGACTAAAAGATTCAAACATGAAATGAGACTTTCCCTAAGTCACTATGGAAACTTGTAAATCTCATGGTATGTGGCAAATATTTTGTAGTTCTTGTGTGGGGAGAGGAAAGAGTCAATGGGCATATAAGTAAGTAGTATCGTTTGTATCTGATAATTGTAGATTGTGAAATTGTTAAACATCAGAGAGAAATTAATTCTGAACAATGGGAAGAAAACGGAGACTTTCATGTAAATCTTTCTCTTTGTAACTTTGTGTGTGTGTGTGTGTGTGTGTGTGTGTGTCTGAGAGTGGGACAGAGACAGAGACAGAGATGAGACAAAGAAAGACAGAAAGACAGACAGAGAGAGAGAGACAGAGACAGAGACAGAGAGAGAGAGAGAGAGAGAGAGAGAGAGAGAGATATGGGGTGGGGGAGGGGCATTCAGAGCATGTTCTTGCCATGTAACCCAGGCTAACCTTGGAGTTTAGATTTTTCTTTTCTTAATCTCCCAATGCTGTGATTATAGGTGTGTCTTACCACATCTACATTTTTTTTGCCTTATCAAATTATATATCAGTTTCGCTTCCACTGCCACCTCCCTTTCAGGAGTCTCTATCAAGTAAATTAGATCTTGAGTTGTTTGTCTGGAATGTGAGTAAGCAGAAGGATTGGGCACACACTGGCATATCTCAGTCATCACCAGCTCAGGGCAGAGGCTGGCACTGAGAGAATACTGTGCAAGCTAGTCCTCCTTCTCGAGCAGGCTTTGTTTCAGAAAGACAAACGACCCTGTTATAGAAGAGTGCCCCTTGCTTGTCCTCTAGGAGAAACTCTAGAATAGATGCAGAACAGGGACGGTTTTACATTAGGAAACTCTTATTTGTATAGATGGGGGCTGGGGAATGTCGGGTCTGCCTGTAAATCACAGAGCTCACAGTAAAATAAACTGTTTTGCATTTAGATAACACAGGACAGAGGGCAGGGTACTCTGCAAACCTGCACCTCTGAGCACATCCTATAATCAGAAAATGGGGCCAATACTGACACTATACAAGGTAGAGCAGCCAGGACCTGAGATGTGTTATACAATTGCAGGTACCCTGCCGGAGGGTGCACAGCAGTGGGGGGAAGCCAGGATTGATTTTAAGTAATCTGATTCTCAGGCCACAGGTCATTGTCAAACTGAAGCCTTGAAAAATAGTATATTGATTTTCTGAGTCAAAAAAAAAGAGTTATGTCATTGTAGAATTAAATAGATAGTCACACAGTTATAATAACCCCAAAGATGGAAATAGCACGCATCAAATGCATGGCGTCTTTCCTGCCCCCACTTCCTACCTTACTGCTGTCAGAAGAAACACATATAATTGCTATATTACAATGTTTTGCAGAACACATATTTATGAGGAGCACAATTTCAGACCTAAAGTCTTTTGAGGTCATTATCAGCAGTCACCGTAAAGTTCCCAGTCAGAAATCTATCCAGGTCCCATCCTGGCTTTCACAGGCTTTCATATCATTTAATGATTTGACTTTGGACAAATTATTTAAACTTCTATGCTTAGTTTTTCTGCTTCAATCTCTTAAGTTAAAATGATAAGAAATATTTCACAAAATCAAAGTGAGATCAAAATTTGTGAGGCTAAGAGTCACACACCTGGCAAGCAGGTGTGCTGTGCACCTGCTGCGGCTGTCGTCGTTTCTTAATGGGTGAGGACACTAAGAATAGTGCCATCCAGGACTCATGGTGCTAGCCTGTCATCTCAGCCACTGGGCAGCTGAGACAGGAGGCTGCCCACTTCAAGGCCCATGTGGAAAAGGGGAGCTCAAAGCCAGTCTGGGCAACTTAATGAGATCTTTTCACAAACCTTTTGGAAAGAATGAAGAGAGGAGAAGGCTGGAGATGTGGCACAGTGGTAGGCCACTTGCCCAGCATTCACAAGGCCTTAGGTGCTATCCTAATACCACAGGAGCTTACTTTAAATCTTAAGTTTGCCACCCCTTGTTCAGAAGGTATGTGATCAGGCATGTTCTTGTTACCTTCAATCTCTCCATCGTGGATGTCCAATTCATCTTCAGATTCAATTTGGTCGATATTTTACAGAGGCCCAATGTCCTGTGATGAGGAACATACTGTTGTCAACCTGAAATGAAGTGACCTGGTGCACTGTGATGATCTTTGCCTAGTCTTTCTAATCTTTCTCATAACAGCCATAGAGAGGAAGAAAGGCAGGTGGAGATACCAGAGTCCCAGCCTGCAGGACCATGAACTGCCCAGCTCCCTCGGTCCAAGACTAGTCTTGAGACGCCCTATGGGCTGTGCCATTTTGACTTTGTGAGGTTTCCTTCTACAGATCCCATTTCTCCCTCAGCTCCTATGCTGCTTCAGTTTGCAATAACTTTGCCTAGAAAGCACTTTCCATGTGTCCATGAAACGCAATCACCTGTACCTCTGTATCACTCACATTCTATGTCTTTACTCTGATTTTTATATTGTTCCGTAGTATCAGCTAACTGTGTGTGTGTGTGTGTGAGTGTGTGTGTGTGTGTGTGTGTGTGTGTGTACCTACCATGGTGTACATGTATCAATCAAAGGAAACCTTGGTAGTTGGATCTTGTCATCTCCTACCTTCATGTGAGTCTCAGGCTCCCAAGCTGCAAAAGACATCACTACCTAGGTATGACTTCATGGTCTCTGTATTTTGAGTCTTTTCCCTTCCTGCTCTTTTCCTTTCTGTCCTGCATCATAAAATAGCAACAGTGGCCACTAACAATCAGAAAGGTGGAGAAAAGTACTGTAAATAATGAAAATTATAAAGGTCTCCAATGTATGACAAGTGTTATATAAATATTATCAGTTTCTCTCACTCTTTAATTAGTGGACTTGCAGGAAGACAGTATGGCCAGGCTACTGAAGTGCCACCTTGTGATTCTCTTCATGATTTTTCTATATTCCTACATCTTTTCTCGCTGTTGTCATAATTTATCCAATGTTCATATGTCATGGTTGGTATGTGTGAGAACAGGATACAGGTGATATGAAGTATGAAATAGGAAAATTGAAAGCACCTTCTACTGAGAACAATATAAACAGAGAAGAAGGTGCGAGAAACAAATCACACCAAGGTTGCTCGATAAAGCTACAAAGAATCCTATCATTTTAAATGAACCTAAAATATTAAATACATATAAAAAGCTACTTGGATTGACAATATTCCCCCACAACAATAGACTAAAAAGCCCCCAGTCTTAGGCACAAGAAACTTCCTTTGAATGGTTAGAAGCACACTTCAGGAGACTCCTAGAATAATTTAGATTGCCAATGTAGTCCTTCGTTGCCTCATTTAACTGGCAATTTCTTTTAAACTTTAATGTAGATCTTTAAAGTAAATCTTTCTTCTTTTTTCTTGATCAAGAAGTTACTTATCTGTTCCTAATGAAAATAATATAGCTGCTTAACATATGACATTGAAAATTTCATATATATAGATATATATATGAAATACATATATATTTCAAAGATGCAAGTTATTTAAAAGCATAAGAAATAGACATGAAAGATGACTTTGTAATTTAAATACTATTTCATGAGCCATGTTGATTACTTGTAGGCCTTGCAGCCATTGGCAGCCATACTGGCCAGAGTAGCCTGCATGGCCACCTGAGGTTGTGGTGACATACTGCCCATGTTGCCTCTGCCAAGAGGGCCATTTCTGGATATCTGAGGTCTATGGTACAACCTGAGGCCATGTTGATGTCCAAGGGCCATGCTGCTGCTAGAGCCGTTTGATGCGAGTAGCCTGCAGTCCCTCCTGACATGTCTGATGTCAGGGCTGTCTCTGAGAGCCTTGTCTTGGTCATCGTCCTGCAGCAACTGGGGGGCCATACTCATGGTCTGTGCTGTCGCCAGAAACCAAGTGGAAGCCCACGATCTCTGCTCCTGCTGACTATAAAGAGCAAGAAAGCTTCTTTGGTAGAGATATTGATGAGTGCAAATGCACCCATGAGAAAGACAGACACAGAAAGCTGCTCCGACAACCCGTGCACAACCCCAACCTTCTCTAAAAGTAACAGTCAAAGCAGGAAGCCATCAAAGAGAACTCATTTTTATATAATTAAATTTTTTACTTATTCACTTTATAGCCCATTCATTGCAACCCTCCCCCTACCCGCCGTCCCAGTCACTCCCTCCTACAATCCTTACCCTCTCCCGCCCACTCTTCTCCCCTGAGCAGGTTGGGGGCCCCCAGGCTTCCCTCACCCTGACACTTCAAGTCTCTTCAAGGCTTCTTTTCTCACTGAGGCCTTAAAAAACTCTGGAAGGATGCTAAAGTGTAGCTCTCCACAACTGATGGCTTCCAGTGTGGGGTTCAAGACTCAGTTCTAAGGGGCAACAACTGAGCATGCTATGATGGGTGTGTGTGTGTGTGTGTGTGTGTGTGTGTGTGTGTGTGTGGGTGTGTGGGTGTGTGTTCATGTATATATATACACATACATTCATATACATATAACACAAACTGGACTTGGCTTCATTGCTATTGTTTGGTTTTATTTAGTTTTTGTTTTTGTTGTTGCTGTTGTTTTATTGGGAAGGTCACAGAGGTTGGGACAGAACAGACATGGAAAGATTTGGATTTGAGTGTGATTGGGCATACGGTGTGAAATTCCCAAAGAATCAGTAATATTATGCTGAATTAAAAAAAAAAAACCTATTCGACAGTAAAGAATCTAGGACCACATGAAATTCTTGGTGAGAAATAATTTAAAAGATACAATATCAATTTACAGTTTAGAAATTATTTCAAAAAAATAATAAATTCTTAGAATATTCACTTACTTAATGAGTCTAGAAGTCTTTTAATATAATGAACAAATAAACACAGAAGAAACAGAAAATAAAAGCAGGAAAACCATAGACAAGCATTCTACTTACCATAAATAAAAATCTCTTCATCAAACGTTTGTGAAACAAATGCATCGATCTGTCCAGGAGACAATATGAGTCAATAAGTCCAAAGGACAATACGATTTTGTCTATCAATCAAAACATCAATCAATGTGATTCTCACTATTGACAGAATGAAAGTCAAGTATCCTATGGTTATCTTAGTAGATGCAAAAAGGAATCTGACCGCATTTAATATTTATGATTAATATAAGAAACAGGCTAAGAATAGAGTGTCTTCACTATGATAAGTTATATCCAAGTAAAACCTATAGCTAATATTTTATTTATTTTCTAGTATTAGATTGCTTCCTCATATGATCCAGCACACATCAAAAGAAAACTCTTTACCATCCTAAAACTCAGTGTTCAAAGGAGATCTTAGCCTGTGTGAAGAGAAAAGCTAAGAAGCAGTAAAGGGTGAACATGTGTGAAAAGACTTGTGACTGCATTTAGTCAGATAATGCCACAGACAGTTCAGCAATTCTAAGTCTTAAAAGTGTTCTTCAACAATTTTACAAGGTCACAGGAAAAATTAACACTTGACAGTTAAGAGAACTTATATATACCAGCAACAAATAATTGAATCAAATTTCTTAGTGCTATCAACAATAAAATCCAGAAGAATTAAAATTTCAAAGATACATTCCACAAAAACCTCTAAGACCCACAGACTGACAACTATAACATATTACTTAAGGAAACTAAAGACTACTTAACTAGATGAAAGATTGCATGAGGTTTGTGGATTGGAAACCTCAGGGCTCTATGGATGGCATCCTACCCAGCAGATTATCAACCCAGAACAAAACCACGTAAGAGTAATGCCTCTTTGTAGAAATGTATAAGCATAACTTGAAAATCATAAGGGAACAAAGGATTTGTCATTCTTTAAAAACAAACAAAACTGAATACAAGAGTTTCTAATCCTGTCTGATTATAAAACATATTATAAAGCTATAACAGAGACTATGGGCCACGAATGTAAAAACAGATTTCATTAATAAGCCAATATAGAATAATTGAAAGTAGCATACCTGTGTAGCTGATTGATCTTTGAAGGAAAGATGAAGTTTATTTAATAATGAAAACTTATCTTTTTAGCAAAGCTTGTGCTCAAACAACTGGAGAATCAGATCAAAGGAAAAAGGCACCATATTCTTCTCCTTGTGTTTTATACAAATGACTCATAGCCCTAAGTAATCAATCTAAAATTTGTAAGTGATAATACCACAGATGGGAGGTTATCTGAGATGCTTCAGCCTAATTGAATCATAAGGAAAGATTTTATGGATAGGATATAAGCAAAGAAATCATAAAATGAAAACACTGGTAAATTGAACATTTTCAAAATATAATGCTTTTATGTTATGTAATACCCAGGGAGCCCTCGCCTGCTCAGAGGAGAAGGGGGGATGGGAAAAGGATTGTGGGAGGGAATGACCAGGAGGAAGACAGAGAATGGGATGTAGAGTGAATAAATAAAACAATTTTAATTAATTTGAAAAAGAAAATGAGAGCACAATGACAAATGTGGGGAAGTATTTATAATACATTTATCTAATTTTTAGAAAAACACAAAAACAAATAGCTAATTCTAAAAAAAAAAAAAACCTAAGGATAAGCAATATGTTCTGCACTGTTAGTCCTGAGGCAGATACAAATCAAAACCACAGTGGGACTCCACTGCTCATATATTAGCCCAGCTATATTAAGAGCATAAAAAAATTAGGATGTAAGAAAGATAGAAGGAAGGGGGAAAGTGAAGAGAGGGGAGGGAAGGGAAGAAAGGAAGAAGAGAGAAGGAAAAAAGGAAGGAGGGGAAGGAAAGATGTTTGTATGGTCCAAGTGCAAGGGAGGATACGAAGCATCAGACAGAGCCACTTGGGAAAGTTTGGCAGATTCTAAAACACTAAACACTGTATTAGTCATATGCTTACTGAGATGCAAAACCCTCCAACTGCAAACAGCTCACATAGCCATCAGCTCATGGATGCATGAACAGTTTCTGACACCTGTATGTTGGAATGGTACTTAATGAAGTAAGATGATGTCTTAGTCAGGGTTTCTATTCCTACACAAACATCATGACCAAGAAGCAAGATGAGGAGGAAAAGGTTTATTCAGCTTACACTTCCACGTTGCTGTTCATCACCAAAGGAAGTCAGGACTGGAACTCAAGCAGGTCAGGAAGCAGGAGCTGATGCAGAGGCTATGGAGTGATGTCTCTTACTGACTTGCTTGAGTCCTCCAAGAAGTCTACTGGGCAGGCTTCTAAGCACATAAATAGAGAGTAGTTTACATCCTTTGTAGCTAGACTTGCTTTGCCAAGGCCCCCTAGTCATGCAGGAAGTTTTCAAGGGAGGACTATCTCTGGTCCCCATGGTATGTAAAACTGGTCTTTGATGTGAGACTGCATACCATCTCTATGCTACCATTCAAAGGGTTACTAACCATTCAATGCTAAAGGGAAGCCTATGTGTGTCACCAGCCCTTCTTTATGATAGACATAGAAGATGCCAAGAGAATGTTAAGAAACGATGTTTATATTTTCAGCCATCACTGAGAAATATGTTACCAGACAAATGGCTTCAGGGTGGGACTTCCCATCCTATCTAGCAGCCATTTCCCCCTACCCATACAATATATGCTTTTCTTGGGATGTCAACTTACCCATCTACCCATATCACTTCCCCTGACTGGTGGGACCCTTTAAGGGATGCTTGTGTGGATAATATGTTCAACCTGCTATACTGCATGAGAATCAACTATAGTCTCTTTCAAAAGTATTTAGTTTAGACAGATTAGGTAGATGGCTCTGTTAGATCACATGACTAAATGATGCAATGGGAAGTCATTTGGATGAAGTCTTTTTAAAGTTGCCTAGGTCAACTGGAGTATACAGGTTTCACACACCCGTATTCCTATATACTCCAAAAGGAAGTTTTCTCTGCAGATAATAAAGTAATTTACAGATTCTTAGATCTTCATATTAAAGAGAGTGTGTGGAGCAGGCTGGGAACATTGCTCCTCAGGAGATACCTTGTGTGGCACTCTTTTTTCTATACATTGGTATAGGTCTTTTTATACTGATACAAAATTGAGATTATATTTGGTTACAATATACATATCAAATCTGTTTATGGTATTATAACTATGTAATTCTTTATTATTTTTATTAGATATTTGCCTTATTTACCTTTCAAATGGTATCCCCTTTTCTCATTACCCCTCCCCCAAACCCCTATCTCATGCCCCTCCCCCTGTTCACCAACACACGCCCCCCCCCCACACTTTCCTGACTGGCATTGCCCTACTCTGGGGCATCGAGCCTTCATAAGATCAATGGCTTCTCCTCTCACTGATGTCTGAAATGGCCATCTTCTACTGCATATGTAGCTGGAGCCATGGGTCCCTCCATGTGTACTTTTTGGTTGGTGGTTTAGACCTTGGGAGCTCTGGGGATACTGGTTGGTACATATTATTGTTCCTCCTCCGGGGCTGCAATCCTCTTCAGATCCTTGGGCTCTTTCTCTAGCTGCTCCATTGGGGACCCTATGCTCAGTCTATTGGTTGGCTGTGAACCATGGGTATTTTGCTCCAGTTTCCAATAAGGATCAAAGTATCCACACTTTGGTCTTTCTTCTTCTTGAGCTTCATGTGGTCTGTGAGTTGTATCTTGGGTATTCCAAGATTCTGGTGGTGCAGGCTGATAAGATTTGCTGAAGGAGGTAGATGCAGGAGGATCTGGAGTTCAAGGCCAGCCTGGACTGCACTAATAGTATTCTAAGTAAGATAGATGAGTGATGAGAAAGCTCTAGAGATCTTCCTGCCCTGGATCCCTAGTATTGAGATTAAAAGTACATACCTCCATGCCTGTGTTTATGAAATGTCAGTTCTAAGGCATCAAACTTAGGTCTTGTGTATGCAAGACAAGAACATAACTAGCAGAACTATCCCCCAAATCATCCTGGTAGCTTTCTAATGCAGCCATTAGTTCAGGAGCATGATATGCCCACTGTGTGTCTGCTGAGGGTAAGCTACAGGATCAATCCTGTGTGACTTGATGTCTAGAATTGAGAGATGGCCAACTTAGCATGTAGTTCTCACAGAGTGTCACTGGCTAAGGTGGATGGTGTGATGTGACAACTAATCAGACACTCCTTTACTAGGCCTTCCTTCAAGTCCCACTTCTGAGCCCGGGGTGTATTCAGATCCACCACAATGGATCCCAGCCTCTGTAGGCTTCATCAGTACCATACGCAGAAACAACAGGTGTGACTGAGGTTTCAGTACAGCAAGCCCTGTGCATTCCTTTCTACTTTCTCTGCATCTCTACTTATTCTCACCCATGTGACCTCTGTCTTCTTCCTTTTAAACTTTTTACTTTTTCAATTTAGTTATTTGTTTTCATCATTCTGTTTCTAGGATCTAATCCAGGAGCCTTCACCTGTAAAGTACATGTTCTCCCAACCTTTATCTTCCTTCTGGGAACTAGCAATACTTGTGAGATATCAGCTTAACACACATATCCTCACCACTTCCCATTACAGTAGATGAAATTCCCAACACAACTACCTATAAAGTGAGCAGCGTCTGTGTGAATATTCACTTACTTTTTATCTCTTATCATCTCATTTTAAACATCTGCTGTGTCATCCCTGGTAAAATTACATATCCCACACATACCATTCTCCCCAATAGTTTCTTTCTTTTATCCCCTTGTAACTTTTAGCAAGTACCACATAGACCAGTGCAAACTAGGCAAATTGCCACAGATATTTCCTCCCACCCCTGACTGCTGATAGCCTGAAAGCCCAACAGGTGTGTACGCAGCATGACTTAAAGGAATAAAATGGGACAAGTGTTGTTGTAGGAATAAGTGAGGTACAGGGGAGTGGCCCTGGTGGGAACAGAGTGACAGGGTTCCTGCCCCGGCAACCTGGCCTAGGGCCGTGGCATGAGCCTCAAGTGTTGATGGCCGCTGTGGGCATAAGCATTGTTTGTATAATAATATATATATTTTCACATTCTCTCTGCTAATGTTACTACTCCTTGATGATCTGAGATAGCATGAGTCCAGGAGCTGAAAGTATAGTTAGCATCTCAGCAAAATGGTGAGTGCTGGGACCTAATGGGCAGCCCTTAAGATTATGGAAAAGAGCTCTAAAGACATGAGATTGAAAATAATTTGTTAACTGTACAAAAAATAAGAATGCAATATGAATTATATGAGGGGCTTTGAGAATCTAAAGGAACAAAGACAGGACATTATAAGCCAGCCTGTCAGAAAGTTACAAAGGCAGGCAGATGAGTTCAAGGTCAGCAATGGACACAGCAAGGTTAGGCCCAGGTGTGGTAGAAAAGGTTATTTCAGGGCAGGGTCCCACCTCAGGGTCCCACCCAACTATCTTATCTTCTGTGCCTAATAAAGGCAGATAAATCTCTGAATTCTTTTGCAACATTAAGAAAAAAAAAATGTAAGCTTGCTGCTAAGAATCAAAGGGCTGGGGAAACAGGATGCCAATTCAGAAGATAATCTAAAGGGAACCTGGAGTAAAGGACTGGATTCATATGTAAAATAGAATACTGAACCATTGTTCAGCCTGAGAAGAGCTATCCTGAGGGTTTTGTTTTGTTTTTTTTTTTATAAACAGAGAATAGACAGACTGACAAACAGACAGAAACACACACACACACACACACACACACACACACAGAAGCAGGACATGCATGCACAGAAAGATTCTTAGAATAGCAAGCAAGCAGAACATAGAGGAATCTCCAGGGAGAAAGCAGAACACAGAGAGAAGCAGACTTTAAAAGCTGGATCAAGTGGAGCAGACGTCATCAGCTTGGATCCATGGTTTGACTCCAGTTGTTTCTTTCACTGCTCACAGACACCCCTTCTCTCAGAAAGCTTCTCCATGCCAAGGCTCCTGCCTGGGGTCTGAGGTCCAGCTGACAATGAGACTAGTTTTCTCTGAACACATAATCGGCTCAAATGGCAGCGTGCTAGGTGTCTGGCAATCGTATGATTGCTAGGCTGGCTTTCAGCGTCGCTTATCTGGGACTCTGATTTGGGGTCCCTTAGCCTCTTGGTGCAGGGCAGGGAAGGTACCTTTGCTTCATGACCTGGAGAGCATTCTTGGAAGCTGGGCACACACGCTCCTCCTTTTTTGCCTCCAGCAGTCCTAGGCTCACAGCTGACACCTCTGCTTAGTGGCTGTGCCTTCAGTCCCTCAACAGAAGAGCCCTCAAGGACAGGAAACCTGTCCTATTCTTGTTAAAAGAGAGAGTGTGGTTTGCAAGCAGTCAGAACTAAATTTTGTCTTTTGTGCTGACTGGGCCTCAGGACTTGACTTCTCTAGCTTCTGCTTCCTCTTATGTAAACTGAGAATAAAAGTTGATCCCTGAAAACCATCCTTGGGTTTCATGATGTAATGCATCTTCAGTGGCAAAGTATACTCCTCAGCTGAAGGTAGGTGGCAGTGGGATCCCCCTCTCCTTCCCTCAGAGAAAGGGTTGCCTTCCTTCACATCCAGTACCATCGCCTCAAATGTCTTGTTTTGCTTTTCTATTTTTTAATGTGTTCATATTTGCACAGATACACACAGAGAAAGGAATGCATGAATATATGTGGTGTGTGTGTGTGTGTGTGTGTGTGTGTGTGTGTGTGTGTGTGTGTGTGTATGTATGTATATAGGCCAGCATCGGCCTCAAGTCTAATCTTCAAGGTTTTATCTACTTTGACTTGTTAATATATTTGATTTCATTCCTGGGTCTGCACTTTCTATTTGTTTGAGACACAATCCCTCACCAGCCTGGAGCTCACCAATTGTGTTAGGCTGACTCTTAGCAAGCTCTGAGAATCTCCATGTCCCAGCCTCCAGTCTACCAGGATTATAAGCATGTGCTAACACACCTTTGAAAAAAATGGGTTCTGAAGATCAAAGTCAGGTATTCCTGCCTGTGTGGCTCTGCCACCAAATCCATCTCCCGGGTTCTCATTCTATTTTCTTTTCAACTTTTGAAATGTTTAAATCTACAAAACAGCTAACTACAGGATTGGTGCAATGAGAACCTGTTCATTTAAATTCATTACTGGATGTCTTTTCCTTCTTCCTTTCCCCCCATTTGTACAGAAAATACTGTTATTTTTGTTTACTCCATTTTCTGTAAAGATTATTAATTCTGAGATGCCTGTCCTAAGAAGTCTTCCTCCCTGACATCTACACCCGTGCCATTCAAACATAATTCAAGCTCAAGTTCACTCTCCCCGCATGCTCCAACAAAGGCTGGGACAGCCATGTTGCCTCCATTCAGCATCTAGTTAAAGACTGCACAGCACATTGTTTTCTGCATTTTAGATGCCTTACTCACTTTTTTTGTCCTATATAATGGCATTATTTTTGAAGAATGCAATACTCTTATTTTATAGAACGTCTCAAAGTCAGAATACTTGATTAGATAGGTTTCCGTTGCTAGTTCTGTTTTCATTTCAGCTCTCCTGCTCTGAAGGGGAACACTAGGGTGTGCCCTAGTGGCAATGTTAGGTTTCAGATAGCTAGTGGCTAAGGCGGTAGCTCCCCATTCCTCCACTCTCTGTTTGCTCTGTAACTAACAAGAAGGGAGTTGGCAGTTGGCATCTGTCACCTACGTTGTTTACGGTTACCCTTTCACCCACAATTTTAGTATCAATGACCATTTTGCAGGAATTACATTCACAGTACAAATACTTCCCTGAGTTTCTTGATCTTCATTTCACAAATTATCCCTCATTCCCCATCTCTCCTGCTTAAGCTGCCCAGTCCCTGTGATGAGTTCATTTCTGATCCACTCAGCTCCCTCATATCCACTTCTGTCCACAGCCAATGTCTGGACTCCCTCACGATGACTCTCTGCCCTTCCAATGGCTGCTCTTTGCTCTCCTGAACCTCTCTCTGCCCCTATCTGAGCATGTCTCATTCTGTTTCAGCTTGCATATTGTTTTCAGCCTACTCCAATGTTTCATAGGAATAGAACAAAAGCCAAGTCAATTTGTTTTCCATCTCCTGTCGTTTCAGTTTAAGTTTTCTATACCGTAAAGGTGCTGGTGTTTGTATTAGCTACATTCAACACACACACACACACACACACACACACACACACACACACACACACACACACACACAGGGAGGAGGCTCTTCCCTTCTATACTAGAAAACAGTTGACTTATTTCTCTTTAGACTTCATCCTGTTTGAAGCCTCTTCAGCACTTTTTTTTTCAAATTTTCCCCTTGAAAACCTCCTTATCTTGGTAAATATAAAGCTGGTGCACACAATGCTCCTTTCTCTGCATTATCGGCCACATCTTCTTAAAAATGGAATAATGCCTCTCTACCACCCTGAGCACTTATCTCTGCGCTCACTGGGGCACACATGCTTTCTGTAACCATGACCTCCAGGAAGATCCTGTCTAGTTTTCTAATCGCAAGTTGCAAAGGTTGGACGAAGACCACTCTGCTGACAGAGTTGCTCTGCTCGGTAGAGTAATCTCTTTGAGCTGTGCTGTTTGCTTTTCAATTTTGGATTGGGGAGTTTTTTTAAGTGTATTATTTCAAGTCCATCATATTTCTTGTTACTCATTCTTGGCTTTTATTGAGGCAGTTTATAGGGCCAAGTTGCTAGCCTAGCCTACTGGGTTAGAGAAAACTGTATATAGACTGCATCTAAAGGGTGTTTCCAAGAATGTGAGCCTGCAGAGAAGTCTTCTGGGTTTTGAAGCATCTGGAAAGAAAATGATGCTCCACCGAGTCCTCTGGGGTGAAGAATAGTCACCCAGGTGAAAGGAAAGGATGGGAACTGAAATCACAACAGAGAGCAGCTGGTGTGCCAGCACAGACGGTGAACTTCCACACCAGAGTAACATGTGAATTGTCAGCATTGCCCAGCACAGTATGAGACTGCATGTCGCATGGCATCTATAGTCAGGGAGCAGATAGCCATGAATGCTGGAACTCCACTCACGGTCTTCTTTCTATTCAGTCCAGGAGTTGAGCCCATAAGAAAGGATCATTCAAGGTGGATCCTCTCTGCTCAGTTACTCCTCTTATAGACATGCCCAGAATTGTGTCTCCTTACTGATTTTAAACTCATGTGAGTTGGTCATGGAGATTAACCATACAGCTGGTCATCACGTTATAGCTCCCTGCCAAGTGTCCCTGTGTGGTTCCTGATCCAGTGTCATCAGAAACCCACACCCCCTCACCTCTGTTCACCTCACTACTCCCTGCTCCACATACTGTACTGGGCCATGCTTTCCCTGTCACGATGGACTGTGTGTATCCAAACACACCATTCCTTCCTTGGGCCCGATATTCTATTATACCAATAAATGAAGTAACACATCAATAGAAAGCAGTCTGGATAAGAGTGAGAATGGAGGCAAAAAAAAAAAATCCATCTATCTGTGGTAGTAATCCTGGGAAAATTAATCAATGAGCCTTTCCACTATAGTAATGGTGAGGTATAGAGACGCTAATACCATTTGGATATGCAGTAACTACATAGAAGTACTGAGAAATGTATTAGTTAAGCTTCTATTGCTGTAGAAAAATGCTATGAGCAATAACAAATAGGAGATAAGGTTTCTTTGGGATTACAAAGGATACCCTATAGCAATTCATTTCTTGACACAGTGGATTGTATGAGCTCAAACTTTCTTCCTTGAGTTGCTTTGGCCAGATATTTTTTGAAAAAAATTAAATTTATTAAATACACAAATCCAAAGTACTGGATTCAATGATGATTGAGTGTCTGTGGCAGACCTTGACGGGTAGAACAGTAAACGTAGAGCTCACATCTTGAACTCAAAGTAAGAAGCAGACTGAGAATCAATAAAATGTGACTTTTGAAACCTCCAAACCTCCCAATGATGCACTTTCTTCAGCTAGGTCACACTCTCAAGCCTCTCCAAAAAGTGCTACCAGCTGGAGACTAAGGCTTCAAATGTCCAAAACCATGGGGAAATAGCTCATTCACACTACCATGGTACTCAATCAAAACTCTGGGTCCATATATGCAGCGTTTCTCTTTGGTTGACCCTGGGTTCTGAGGGGAGACTTGAAATTACAGTTCTAGAATCATCTGAAATCAAAGCTACACAAAATAGCAATATAGCCACTTATAGCTCTGAGCAATTGTTGGCCACCTTTATGTTTGATAAAATTGTTTGTTCTGTAGGTCTTTTAGATCAGATTATGGTAAAATCAATAGGACAAGAACAAAGCAAAGGATTTCCTTCCCATCCCCCATGATTTATGAGCAGTTAGATTGTATGAACAACTACTGGAAAGTGTTGCCTATTTTCACTATACCTTCACTTTCATCCTTACTAATTTTTGCATCTTTTCCATCCTTACTCGAGTTCATACCTGTTGATGAGTGAAGGAGATGGCTCCATGACCTATGCACCTGCCACAAAAGCTTAAGGACCCATGTTCAGACCCCAGTACCCAAGGAAAGCTTGACACAGTAGCTTGAGTTTGTAATCCTCTCAAGCCCCTACTCTGAGATTGTAGGTCATGACAAGAGAAGGCCTATTTCATGATCTAGGGAGCCCACTGCGTACAGCAGCAAACAACAAGAGACTGTCTCAAACACAGCAGAAGGCAAGAGCCACACCCAAGGTGACCCTCTGACTCCACACACATGCCATGGCACACAAGCATCTGCTCAGATACACAGACACACAGTCACACCTGTGCAGGAACTGGGGAGAGATTGCCAAAGAGAGAAACGGGTAGAGAGTGTAAAATAAAATGTATTTATCTCACCTCTTAAGTATTTAGTTTCCTTACAAAAATCAGTTTTCTTTATCTCTTAGTTATTCATCCACATGCACGTGCTGGATGCTAACCATAATATTCCATCCTCTTCCTTCAGAGTATCTACCCGAGTACTTTATGATTTCATGTCCCTTGATCTTTCTCTACATCCTAATTGTCATAACTCCCATGAACTTCTTACAGTAACATTTTAAGCACATCTGTCAGCTTTGAAAAGTCTGCCAGATTTGGCCATAGCATAAAATAAGTGCTAAGATTTCACCGTGTATGAAAACTCCTGAGCACTGTCTTAGTCCATCCAGGCTGATATAACAAAATACCTTAGACTGCATGATGCTGAAGCAAAGTAAATTTATTTCTCACAGTTCTGGAAAGCAACATGGGATATCTGCTGGGGTCACTCATGGTTTGTAGATCACAATTGTCTTCTTGAACCATCCTATGGCAAAGCAAATAAAGCACACTTTGTGCTCCCCTATAAGGATATTATTTCTACGTATGGGACTAGGTTCTTATGCATTAACCACCTTCCAGTGGCCCAGTGCAGGTTACAGTCCTGAAAGATACAATCCTCAATTGCCTTCTATATTCAATTTTTAAAAGAAAACTCCTGGAAGGTTAAATATCTCTAAACTCTAACATTCTGAAAGTCACAATCTCTTCTCAAAATTCCCCAAAGATCAAACACCCAAACATTGAACTTTCAAAAGCCCAAATCTTCAGAACTATAATTCCCACTGAGGGGGAAAAGCTACAGATGACTAAAAAGCTGAATTTTAAGAAAAGGATACCAGTGGCGTTCCAGAACAAATCAGTTCCAGTGTGTGGGGGCAAGTTCCGAGGGTGGCGTAGACAGATTCGGGATTGCAAGAACTGGAATTTACTGGGGATTTGTTAACTGAAGTGCAGCCCTGGAAAGCAGCAGGACCAATGGATCCCTGTTGTTTGGACTTGAAAAATGGATTTGTTCAGTGATCAGAGGAAAGTAACTTAATATAAATCGGGATGCTTCTGGATGATATCAAGCAAATATCAAAGAATTCAGCCACATTTCTGGTGCTATTGCTAGCAGGATGTAGTTATAAATCTCTGCATGTCACTCCAATGGTTTATTTATAGCATTTGTGGAAACTACATTAGGAAAACTGACCTGTGGAACTCAAGAGCATTCATAGCAGCTGCAATTCAAGATGGCTTCAGTTATACCAAGCTGAATTCACACACATGTTTCTGGATGTCTCTAAGATGGCTGCATCGTGTTCACCGGAATGAACACCTAAAAGCCTACTAAGACATTTTTATCAACATTAATTAAAAATTTAGTTGCTTTTACAGAATAATATAGATTTTGATTGAATTCTTAGCTCATAATAACAACTGTAAACTTTAGATATGATCCAGGCTTTTAGATGTGAGCATTAAGAAATGATCATGTTATTATTTCTATTCATCCTAGTACATTTAATAAAAAATTGGATGCTAATAAGGGCAATAGTGGGAACTTCTATTTTATAAATTTATAAATTTAAAATAGGTAAAAATGGTGTTTCTTCCAACTGATGAAAATTCAGAAGATTTTAGTGACACAAAACATGATTTAGTTCATGAACCCAATGGAATTATTGAGTGATTTCAAAACCATTGTTTCTGGTAAGATGAGCCTTTTATACAATATAGTGTTGTTCAGTTACTGTATCATTTCTACCAAATTTGTATTCTATCATTATTGTGTATAGGAATGTCTTTTTACACATAAAAACAACACAGTAGTGTGATACAAAATGTCAAAAAATTTAATAGCAAATATTTCTGTTGGGATGTACCAAATCATGGAGAAATTCTAAGAAATGAGTGTCACATGATTATGAAAAGAGTAGATCCACCCTAAAATAATCAACTATTTATAAGGGTCCAGGACTGTAAAATATAACTGGTATTTATAACAACCAAATAGCTATTATCTGTGCAGTTAACCATAACTCATCAAATAAAAAGATTATCCCATGAAACAAGCTTTAAAAAAAAAAACCTTTATTTTCTCTTAAAAATGACATTGATTTAATTATTTTGAGGGTAGGTTGAGGTAACAATGGGTATGCATGTGCAACAACACCTGTGTGGCAGTCAGAAGACAATATTTGGAACTCTTCTTCCTCTGTGTGGGTTCCAGGTATTGAATCCAGGTTTGTCAGTCTTGATAGAAAACGCCTTAAATAACTGGGCTACCCTGTAGGCCCTAAAACCTCATTTGTAGGTTTTTGTTTTACTGTTAAAAGCTTATAGCATCAATTTTTGTAATTTTCTATGCTACATCACTTTTCTTTGCTTCATTCTCAGTTTTAGAGGTTTAAGTTATATAAATACCTTCAGACCAATCTGGTTTGTTCATTCATGCTTTGTAGATTTAAGTCCATAAAAGTGCATTCGCACAATGTTGACATGGGTGTGAGCAGTCTACAGGTAACTTCCTCTACAAGTGGGGAGATTGTGTCTCTGCACAAAAATAGCAGGTGTGCAAAAAATACAGTTTCTCTAGACCTTGCCTCTAGTGACAACAGTGTATGTGGTATGGACCGCTCATGCTTTGTAATGCATTTCACCAGGACCTTTCCTGTTACAGATTTCACATTATTAAGCTGGATAACCCGGCAGGTGCATGACACATGAACTGGATCTCAGACATAGTATGTACCGTGTGTATGAGTCCGAATTTCTTTTTTCTTTTTCTTTTTTTTTTTTTTTTTTTGCTTTTCTTTTGTGTGTGTGTGTGTGTGTGTGTGTTTTAAATTGTATTCGATATATTTTTTATTTACATTTCAAATGATTTCCCCTTTTCTGGTTCCCCACTCCCCGAAAGACACATAAGCCCCCTTCCCTCCCTCTGTTCTCCCACCCATCCCTTCCCACTTCCCTGTTCTGGTTTTGTCTTATACTGCTACACTGGATCTTTCCAGAACTAGGGGCCACTCCTCCGTTCTTCTTGTACCTCATTTGAAGTGTGGATTATGTTTTGCATATTCCAGTATTCCAAGTTAATATCCACTTATTAGTGAGTGCATACCATGACTGATTTTTTGAGACTGGGTTACCTCACTTAGTGTGATGTTCTCCAGCTCCATCCATTTGCCTAAGAATTTCATGAATTCATTGTTTCTAATGACTGAATAGTACTCCATTGTGTAGATATACCACATTTTTTGCATCTATTCTTCTGTTGAGGGATACCTGTGTTCTTTCCAGCTTCTGGCTTTTATAAATAGGGCTGCTATGAACATAGTGGAACATGTATCCTTATTACATGCTGGGGAATCCTCTGGGTATATGCCCAGGAGTGGTATAGCAGCATCTTTCAGAAGTGACATGCCCAGTTTTCTGAGGAACTGCCAGACTGATTTCCAGAGTGGTTGTACTAATTTGCAACCCCACCAGAAGTGGAGGAGTGTTCCTCTTTCTCCACATCCTCGCCAACATCTGCTGTCTCCTGAGTTTTTAATCTTAGCCATTCTGACTGGTGTAAGGTGAAATCTCAGGGTTGTTTTGATTTGCATTTCCCTGATGACTAGTGAAGCTGAGCATTTTTTAAGATGTTTCTCCGCCATCCGAAGTTCTTCAGGTAAGAATTCTTTGTTTAACTCTTTACCCCATTTTTTAATAGGGTTATTTGGTTTTCTGGGGTCTAACTTCTTGAGTTCTTTGTATATATTGGATATTAGCCCTCTATCTGATGTAGGGTTGATGAAAATCTTTTCCCAATTTGTTGGTTGCCGATTTGTCCTTTTGATGGTGTCCTTTGCTTTACAGAAACTTTGTAATTTTATGAGGTCCCATTTGTCAATTCTTGATCTTAGAGCATACACTATTGGTGTTCTGTTCAGGAACTTTCCCCCTGTACCGATGTCCTCACAGGTCTTCCCCAGTTTCTTTTCTATTAGCTTCAGAGTGTCTGGCTTTATATGGAGGTCCTTGATCCATTTGGAGTTGAGCTTAGTACGAGGAGACAAGGATGGATCAATTCACATTCTTCTGCATGCTGACCTCCAGTTGAACCAGCACCATTTGTTGAAAAGGCTATCTTTTTTCCATTGGATGTTTTCAGCCCCTTTGTCGAGGATCAAGTGGCCATAGGTGTGTGGGTTCATTTCTGGATCTTCAATCCTGTTCCATTGATCCTCCTGCCTGTCACTGTACCATTACCATGCAGTTTTTAACACTATTGCTCGGTAATATTGCTTGAGGTCAGGGATACTGATTCCCCCAGAATTTCTTTTGTTGTTGAGAATAGTTTTAGCTATCCTGGGTTTTTTGTTATTCCAGATGAATTTGAGAATTGCTCTTTCTAACTCTATGAAGAATTGAGTTGGGATTTTGATGGGTACTGCGTTGAATCTGTATATTGCTTTTGGCAAAATGGCCATTTTAACTATATTAATCCTGCTGATCCATGAGCATGGGAGGTTTTTCAATTTTTTGAGGTCTTACTCTATTCCCTTCTTCAGAGTCTTGAAGTTCTTGTCGTATAGATCTTTCACATGTTTGGTAAGAGTCACCCCAAGGTACTTTATACTGTTTGTGGCTATTGTGAAGGGTGTCATTTCCCTAATTTCTTTCTCAGCCTGCTTATCCTTTGAGTATAGGAAGGCTACTGATTTGCTTGAGTTGATTTTATAACCTGCCACTTTGCTGAAGTTGTTTATCAGCTGTAGGAGTTCTCTAGTGGAGTTTTTTGGGTCACTTAGGTAGACTATCATATCATCTGCAAATAATGATAGTTTGACTTCTTCCTTTCCAATTTGTATCCCTTCGACCTCCTTATGTTGTCTAATTGCCTGAGCTAGTACCTCAAGTACAATATTGAAAAAATAAGGAGAAAGTGGGCAGCCCTGTCTAGTCCCCGATTGGGAGTGCTTCAAGTTTCTCTCCATTTAGTTTGATGTTGGCTACTGGTTTGCTGTATATTGCTTTTATTATGTTTAGGTATGGGCCTTGAATTCCTGTTCTTTCCAAGACTTTAAGCATGAAAGGATGCTGAATTTTGTCAAATGCTTTTTCAGCATCCAATGAAATGACCATGTGGTTTTTTTCTTTGTGTTTGTTTATGTAGTGGATTGCATTGATGGATTTCAGAGTTGATGAACCAACCCTGCATCCCTGGGATAAAGCCTACTTGATCATGGTGGATGATCGTTTTGATGTGTTCTTGGATTCGGTTGGCAAGAATTTTATTGAGTATTTTTGCATCGATGTTCATAAGGGAAATTGGTCTGAAGTTCTCTTTCTTTGTTGGATCTTTGTGTGGTTTTGGTTTCAGCATAATTGTGGCTTCGTAGAAGGAATTGGGTAGGGTTCCTTCTGTTTCTATTTTGTGGAATAGTTTGAAGAGTATTGGTGTTAGGTCTTCTTTGAAGGTCTGATAGAATTCTGCATTGAAGCCATCTGGTCCTGGGCTTTTTTTGGATGGAAGGCTTTCTATGACCACTTCTATTTCTTTAGGGGTTATGGGACTGTTTAGATGATCTATTTGGTCCTGATTTAATTTTGGTATTTGGTACCTGTCTAGGAAATTATCCATTTCCTCCAGATTCTCCAGTTGTGGGCTTCTGTAGTAGGATGTGATGATTTTTTTTTAATTTCCTCCGTTTCTGTTGTTATATTCCCCCTTTTCATTTCTAATTTTGTTAATTTGGATACTTTCTCTCTGCCCTTTGGTCAGTCTGGCTAAGGGTCTATCTATCTTGTTGATTTTCTAAAAAAAAAACAGCTTCTGGATTCATTGATTCTTTGTATGGTTCTCTTTGTTTCCACTTGACTGATTTCAGCCCTGAGTTTGATGATTTCCTGTCTTCTACTCCTCCTGGGTGAATTGGCTTCTTTTTGTTCCAGGGCTTTCAGGTGTGTCCTTAAGCTGCTAAAGTATGCACTCTCCATTTTCTTTTTGGAGGCACTCAGGGCTATGAGTTTTCCTCTAGCACTGCTTTCATTGTGTCCCAAAGATTTGGGTATGTTGTGCCTTCATTTTCATTAATTTCTAAAAAGTCTCTGATTTCTTTCTTTATTTCTTCTTTGGCCAAGTTGTCATTGAGTAGATTATTGTTCAGCCTCCATGTGTATGTGGGCCTTCTGTCATTTTTGTTGCCATTGAAGACCACTCTTACTCCATAGTGATCTGATAGGAGGCATGGAATTAGTTCAATCTTTTTATATTTGTTGAGGGCTGTCTTGTGACCAATTATATGGTCGATTTTGGAGAAGGTACCATGAGGTGCTGAGAAAAAGGTATATTCTTTTGTTTTAGGATGGAATGTTCTATAAATATCAGTCAAGTCCAATTGGTCCAAAGCTTCAATTAGTTTAATTGTGTCCCTGTTTAGTTTCTGTTTTCCTGATCGGTCCATTGAGGAGAGTGGAGTGTTGAAGTCACCCACAATAATTGTGTTGGGTGAAATGTGTGCTTTGAGCTTTAGCAAAGTTTCTTTTACGAATGAGGGTGCCCTTGCATTTGGTGCATAGATGTTCAGAATTGAAAGTTCTTCTTGGTGGATTTTTCCTTTGACCAGCAAGAAGTGCCCTTCTATATCTCTTTTGATGACTTGAGGTTGAAAATCAATTTTATCTGATAATAGAATGCCTACTCCGGCTCATTTCCTGAGACCATTGACTTGTAAAATTGTCTTCCAGCCTTTTACTCCAAGGTGGTTTTTGTCTTTGACAATGAGGTGTGTTTCCTGTATGCAGCAAAATGTAGGATCTTGTTTCCTTATCCAGTCTGTTAGTCTATGTCTTTTTATTGGGGAGTTGAGTCCATTGACGTTAAGAGATATTAAGGAGTAGTGATTATTACTTCCTGTCATTTTCGATGTTATTTTTATATTTGAGTGGTTATCTTCTTTTGGGTTTGATGAAAGAAGGTAACTATCTTACTTTTTCCAGGGTGTCGTTTCCCTCCTTGGATTGGAGTTTTCCTCCTATTTTTCTTAGTAGAGCTGGGTTTGTAGAAAGATATTGTGTAAATTTGGTTTTGTCATGGAATATCTTGGTTTCTCCATCTATTGTGATTGAGAGTTTTGCTGGGTATAGTAGTCTTGGCTGACATTTGTGTTCTCTTAGAGTCTGCATGAGATCTGCCCAGGATCTTCTAGCTTTCATGGTCTCTGGTGAGAAGTCTGGTGTGATTCTGATAGGTCTTCCTTTATATGTTACTTGGCCTTTCTCTCTTACTGCCCTTAATATTCTTTCTTTGTTTAGTACATTTGGGATTTTGATTATTATGTGATGAGAGGTATTTCTGCTCAGGTCCAGTCTGTTTGGAGTTCTGTAGGCTTCTTGTATATTCATGGGCCACCATCCTGGCCACCTGGTGGCCCATGAATCAATTAACACTCATAGCCCAAGGGGAACTTTGCTTGGGCCTTAGCCTGCCAGGCTTTTGCCTAAACTCAGGGCCTCAGCAGCTAGGTTAGCCTTGTGTACACCAACCTGGTTGGGAGATAGGCTGCCCAGCAGAGTGACCAGAACTCAGAAAAGGTCCCACAGCAGCATAGACCATCAGCACTCACTGAAGGAGCAAATGGTCACCTCCTGGTTCACACAGACAACCTGGGGCAAGGCACGCTAGCGCTGCAGGGACACCCAAGAGGAAGGCAGCACATTAGCAATCTGTAACAGGGGAAACCCAGGCATCCAGTGTTGCAGAAATAGCCATATAGCCTCACAGGAGGTACAAATACCAGCCAGAGACAAGACCAACTAACGCCAGAAATAACAAGATGGCAAAAGGCAAACGCAGGAACGCTACTAACAGAAACCTAGGCAATATAGCAGCATCTGAACCAAGCTCTCCAACATCAGCAAGCCCTGATTATGCAAAAACACCAGAAAAATAAGATTTGGATTTAAAATCGGTGTTCATGATGCTGCTAGAACACAAAATGAATCTCTTAAAGAAATACAGGGGAACATGAATAAGCTAGAAACCCGATTAATGGAAACACAAAAATCACTTAAAGAAATTCAAGAGAATAAGGCTCAAGAGATAGAAGCCAATAAAGAAGAAACAACAACAACAACAAAAAAACCTTAAAGAAATGCAGGAGAAAGTGAGTCAAACAGCAGAAGTCATGAAAGAGGAAACACAAAGTCTCTTAAAGAATTACAGGAAAACACAAACAAGCAAGTGAAGGAGCTAAGCAAAACCATCCAGGATAAGAAGTAGAAACAACTAAAAAATCACAAAGGGAGACAACTTTGGAGATAGAAAACCTTGAGAAGAAATCAGGGGCCATAGATGCAAATATCAAAAACAGAATACAAGAGATGGAAGAAAGAATCTCAGATGCCAAAGATACCATAGAAACCATTGACTCAACAGTCAAAGAAAATGCAAAATGCAAAAAGCTTGTATCCCAGAACATCCAGGAAATCCAGGACACAATGAGAAGACCAAACCTAAGGATTATAGGTATGGATGAGAGTGAAGATTTACAAATACTTTATTTCAAAAAGGAAGTTTCATAGAATCAGGACAATAAATTGGCCCTTTGTCAAATTCTATTTTTTAGTGAATTTATAAATAAGTGGAGTATTTGTGTAAAATCTGCTCACCCCAAAGAATAAAGCAACAAAATACCAAAGTAAAGATCCCACTAAAATCTTCCATGATGAACCAGTGAGTTTTACTGGGGTTATTTACAGGGAATGTAGGGAAGGAGTTCCTTACAGAAGTGGAAACTACTTGAGGGCATCTGTGTCTGCAAATGCTTACTGCAGCATGGGTGACAGCTGAGAAAATGCGAAAAGCTCCAAGTTGGTCTGTGCCTCTTCTCTGCAGCTCAGCTTAAATGAAAGAACCTCTAAGCAGTCCTTACTTCTTACACATGCTTGGGGAGGAAGGTCCCTAGTGTATGTGACAGGGTTCTGAGGCCTCCTGAGCTTACAGAGCTTCCTGGTGCATAGGAAGTTTCTTCAGAACATGCTGAGGCATAAGTAACCGCCTGGCATGGTGCAATGGACAAACTCTGAGGCAGTAGCTAAACGCTAGTAATAATCTATGATGAGCTATTGTGTCATGGGAGAGAGGATCAGCAAGATTAATATATTAAAGAAGCCATTCAGCAGAGGACTGGAAATTGTCCCCCACCTGGCTACAAGCAGTAAGAGGATGTGGGAGAAGAAGCCATATACAGAAATGTCAAAGAAGGCTAATGTTCTGTAAATGATTTTAAGGGGCCCTGAGACTCCTGGCCCAGTGATTTTGAGCATATGCTTTTCTTCAGCTCAACAGCCCACTCCCATCCTCAGAACGTCTTCTGTTTCCTAATGAGCTAACTGTCTTTGTTTCTATGACTATCTACATGTATCCTTGATGTACTTCCTCATCATGGGATATAGAGCCAGTGGACATCCCATGGACTCAGAACCATGCCCATAACCATTCCATGACTCATCATATACATTCATCTTAATTATGGTGGGGACAATGTGAAAATATAACAGATTTTATAATTGCAACCCCATCTGTGCAGTTAGGACAATATTAAGGAAATACTGAATTTTTTTCCCACTTAATCTGGGCCATCTGACGTCAATGATTAAGTGACATCACCATTTTCTTCTCCAGGCCCCACTGCTAGAGTAGAGATTTAAGATGGGCAGGAAGTGCTTGTAGGGCAACAACTCAATTCTGGAAACTCTGGGGACCTTAACAATAGAGTTTAGATATCATTCAACAGTTCCTTTGAAGTTACCATGCCTGCTAGGTGATGACCACAAATTTTAATTTGGCTGTCTGGAATTCAAAGTTAATTCTGAAGTCTATCCCACTACCATCATCAATTGTAGCTTTGTTATACCGTGATGCAGCCTGTGTCAACATGTTAAAGCCATGATGATGGTCAAGTATACAACTGTCTTGCAGCCTGCCTGATCCTGGCTTGATATCCTGAATTGGAACTCTAATTTGTGTGAATGCTTCTCTCTCTCTGTCTCTCTGTCTCTCTGTCTCTCTGTCTCTCTGTCTCTCTGTCTCTTGCTCTCTCTCTCTCTCTCTCTCTCTCTCTCTCTCTCTCTCTCTCTCTCTCTCCCTCCCTCCTTTTTATGGTTTTTTGAAGGCATGGTCTCATGTAGCCTAGACTTGCCTCAATGACCTTGAATTTCTGCTCCCTCTGCTTCTACCTCCCAAATACTGGGATGACATATATATCCAACTATGTCTAAGTATCTAATTTTATGTGGCCTGGCCATCACACTCAGGACTTCATACATGCTAGGTAAGCATTATAGCAACTGAGGTATATTGACAGCCCCTAGATAAAGCTTTCTATGCATAGCCCTAGGGCCCTTCATTCCTACAGATCAGCTTGACTATCCATCCCCATCAGCATGATATAAAGGCCGGAAGTAGAATGCTGCACAAAGCTACACTCATCTTTACTGCTCATTTTTTAATGGTAAAATCCATCACAAAACTTTTCTATGATAAACACAACCGATTCTGCAGATTTTAGCATGAGCAGGCTAAAGTGTTTATGCTATTTCCTAGACTCTTGATGAAACCACAGGCCACTGAACCAACCCCCTTTCCAGGGAAATTCCATTAAGAATGAGAGAGAGGCTGCAAGCTGCAGGCTTCTGTTAATTGCTGTCCTCTGATTTTATGCCTTCTCCACTTTAGAATGTCAGAATGACAATGAGCAGGAAAATCACAAGGTGGTTTCCATTTGCATCCTTTATAGAGAAAGGGTCTAAATGTGTGGAAAAAATTTTAGGAAAACTGTAATTAGGGAGGCATTGCCTTGCAAAGAAAGGGAAAAAGAGTCTCAACAGTGGTAAAACTGTCAAGCATCTTGGTTCTACACTGAAACAGGCTTTTGTGTTTTAAAGACTTGGTCTGTAATTAAGAGATTGGGGTGTCAGCTGAGGCTGTTGTGTTTTGCAAGCACAATTTTCCTCTTATCCAAACTGTGGTGGCTGCTGTGTATAAACAAAGTGTAAAGCAGATAATCACATTAAGTGTAATAACAATGATGAAGGTAAGAAAGGAACAGATCAAGACACTGGTAACTTCTTCCCACTTCACACTGTGCCTCTTTCCATCTTCTTCCTCTTCACTGTGTGTTGTCATTTGGAACTGAATGCCATATCTCACAGAGACATCTCACTGTTACATCTCGCAGGCAGAAGTAGCCCCATGAACCTGGGCCAAGGCGTCACTCACAGCAGAGTCACAGCAACGAAGCTGATGATGTTTCCTTCTAGGGCTCTTATTTGGAAAATGGACGTGGAGAATGCAGAATGGAAAGCAAACCGTGGATCAAGCATACAACACTGACAACCAGAATAGAAATCAAGAAGGCCTACAGGGTCTCACTGAAGGTGGGGGCTGCCGACTCCCTGAGAGCCTGCAGGACTGGCATGCCGAGACTTATTGATCCTCTGCAGTCTGTCTCTGGCTGATGGTAATGGTCTGCATATTAACATGCAGCCTCAGAGATGCTGCCCACAGACTGGACAGCAGGAGTTTAGTCCATGAACCTCTGAAAGCAAGTATTAGTGTCTTGGTAAGATAAGAAACTCTACACTGGGTCCAATATTACTGACCAAGGATTTTTAGGGGACATGTAACTGATAATTGATCCCCCTTACCCCACTAGAATGAAATGCTTTATACTCAAAGCCCACTACTATAGAGTCTTATCTACTGATTAACCTGGATATTCTATTCCACTAGCAAATAAAAGGAGAAAGAGTTTGCATTTTCTCTTGGGAAAAGTGGATTGTAATTTTAACTTGATGTCTTGATTATATCTTGAAATATGCAAATAATAGGAAACGATATTTAAGTAGCTTCCTTTAATTTATAGAGGAGATTTTTCTCCCATGGATCATAACATAAATTCTAAAGAAAAAATAGGTTTCTATTCAATAACTTTTAACTATTGAATGTAATTGGCAGGGCTGGAAGCTGATTATGTGGCTCAACAGAACTTCAACAATTCAAAATAACTCACTAATCCATGTACCAAATGTTTACCTTATAGACACAAATCACTCTGCTGTAAACATTAACTGGCTTGTTTACAGTCTGAGTGCTGTCGTTAAATATGCATTTGGGAGGAATGACTTTTCCATAGAAACTTAAAATATTCTTAGCAGGAGAGTGTCTGACAAGAAGGTCAGACTTAACCAGATTTTCTTCTGACAACTGGAGGCTTAGCATTTCATATTTGTAAATTTGAAATAAAAGCAAGTTCCTTGAGGCAAACTCATGAAAATTCAATCTAATCTATTGTTTTAAACAATACCATTCCTCCAAGAAATGACTAATTAGGGATAATGTCAGAGCAAGGCTATAATGCTTGGGCCACAAATTATTCTAGATAAATCTGAGAGAAAAGACTATGGGGTAAAGGTTAAAAGCACGGAGGGAGAGAGAGGCGGTAAGGCTGAAGAATTGCTGTGTGCTCAAGTCTAGCCTGGGTTACAAGTGAATCCCAGACTATCATAAGTGTGGACAGTGCAGAATGATACATGAGCCGGCAGAATTTAGAGCTTCAAAGGAGAGATGAAGGAAAGACAAAAACAAGTCAGACAGACACAAGTCCTGGAAAGATGCTTCAGGAACAAGCCAAGACTCCAGTGGCCTATGGCTAAGCCTGCATCCCTATGCACTGAAGATGGAGACTGAACGCTGCATAGAGACACAAAGTGAAGAAGTGATTGTGAGAGGGACCGAAGAATGGGGAAGGTCAGGACCAAGGACAGAGGCTTAAGCGCTTAAATTCCAGAGGGGAATGAAAATGGATACCTTGAGAGCAAGCCTTGATGCTCTTAAACACAGCTCACTTTTGTGTAGTGTGTTGTGTACAGTCATAGTGAAGCCCTTCATCCCACCTGAACTATGGCTTATTTGTTAGTATCTCTGTGTGTCTGTACATTGGCAGAATGGGGAAGTCAGGGTAGGCAAGGGTAAGGCTCAAATGATGAAACACTGAATTTGCAATTGGGAACATTTTGTTGTTGTCATAAATGCCAGGAAACATTTGGAAGGAGCAACTTGGAGGAGGCTAGGGGCTGTTTCATCTTACAGCTCCCAGTTCCCACTCCATCATTGAGGGAAGTCAGAGAAGAGATTCAGAGGACAGACCTAGAGACAAGGATTGAAGCAGGGGCCATGGAGGCACTCTGCTTATTGGTTTTTCTCTCCATAGTATTTTTTTTTCCAGGCTTGGTCTCTTACAAGCAGGCCGGGCCCACATACCCAGAATGGCACTGCCTGTCCTATTATCAATCATGTCCCAAGAAAGTATTCCACAGATAAACCACAGGCTGATCTCATGGAAGCAATTTTGCTGAAATTCCATTTTCTCAAGTGACACTGGTTTGTGTCAAGTTAACAAGACTAACCAGCATAAAAAGAATCTAAGTATGGGAGCCTCTATCTGTGATCTCAAAGAAGGGGGATCAGACACAGGCATATTACTCAGGCTCAGCAGCCTAGCAATCAGTCTAGTCTAATTGGTAAATTTAAGGCCCATAAGAGATCCTGTCTCAAAGTAGGTGGGTAGGGTTTGTGAGGATAAACCCCAGGCTTATCATCTGGCCTTCATACACATGTACACCATACACACACACACACACATACACACACACACACAAACACATGCATCCTTACACATAAGCATAAAAAAAGAATTGACAGAAGATAAACAGCTTTTGGAAAAAAATGTCATTAAGATGATTTTTCATAAGATGATTAATCATAAAGATTAATCTAAAGAAATTAAAGATTTTTTAAAAGTTACATCCTTAGTAATATCTGACTATTATCAGTTTGAGTGTTTATTACAGGTGATATGGACTAGAATGGAGCAAGCCACACAGCACTTGATTTTAATGCCAAGACTCAAGAGGTAGAGGCAGGAGGGTGTCTATGAGTTCAAGGCTAGCTGGGTCTACAAAGTAAGTTCCAGGCCAGCCATAGATATACAGGGAGACTTTGTCTCAAGAAACCTAAAACCTGTTTTAAAACAACAAGCATACTTGTTAGTAGATCATGAATAATCGTTTCTATGCATCACACCCTAGTTTGCACTGAGCACAGAAAACTTACTTTGACTGTGGATGTCATACTGTGAGTAGTGCATGCATTTAAGAATCTGTGTAGGTGTACTGACTAAAGTAAGGGGAAAACTTTGAAATTTAGGGAGTGTATTTTTAATTTTATTATATTTAGTATTAACCTAACTTTGATGGTTAATTTCAATTGTCAACATAGAATCACTTAGGATACTATCGTTTGGACATGCCTATGAGAGATTACCTTGATAGGTTCACTAAGATGAGGAAACCCACCAGTTGTGGGTGGCAGCCTTTCCTGGGTAAGGATACTGGACCTCATAAAAAAAGACTTGAGCACAGGTCTTCACTCTTCTCTACTTCTGAGTCCCCATGGGAAGTTAGAAGTAGCTTCAAAGTCTTTCTTCCTTGACTTCCTAGAGTGATGATATATACCTCCAACAATGAACCAAAATATATTCTTCCCACCTTAAGTTGTCTTTGTGGGAGAGGTATTTTGTTCCAGCGATGAGAAAACTAAGACACTACGCAACATTAAGAACGTCATTCACAGTCTTTGTGTTGTTCTCTCAGTTGTCCATTGTGGAGAGCTGGGGATTTCTGAGGACTTGCAGACTTTATTAAAGTGGAGTGGTGGAGACCTCAGGAAGAACTACAAAGAACACCTAAGTTCCTGTCCTAATCAGGAGGGCTCCTGTGCGTGTTTACAGAGTATGCTTTACAACTTCTTTTTAATAAATAAGAAACATCAGAAATGGTTTGGCCTTAAAGCACTATTCAGTCTTACAATAGGTCTCTCATTGAGGGAGTATTCTAGCATTTAGTTCAATTTTACGATTATTTTAGGGAAAGTTTTTAACAAACTGGTGTATTTTATCTACATATCCCACTAAACTGATCACTCTATCAAAGATAAGCATGGAAAAAGGCCAAATCAAGTTTATTTGAGGGTTGAATACTAAGTTATTTAAATGAAATTCATTTTTGCTATCTTCTGATACACACTGCAGAAGTTAATCTCACTCCTAAGAAATACCGATGATCTGAAAGAATCTACTCTACACTGAAAATCTCTGAGCCACAGAAGAAAAATTAATGATGCACACACACCCTTTCTCATAACTACACTTTAACATTAAATTAAACTGACATTTAAAACAGTGCATTGAATATAATTCCATACATGTAAAAATATTCTATTCACTTGAGCTCTCACTATTACAGTTAAAATCCATTAAACAGAAATAGTTGAATAGATTAAGATAGAAAACAAAGAGTAAGTGAGAAAGTTATTTTTAAAATGTGATTTAAAAAAAGGAAAGGAAGGAAAGTTTCAAAATGTCTGAATATAAATGTTGCTTTCTGTACCCAGTTGTGAATTTGGGTGCTGGTGTCAAGTTACTTAACATCTCTCTCTTTTTTTTTTCTAGATCTCCCCTTTCATCTTTTTTTTATTAGATGTATTCTTTATTTACATTTCACATATTGTTTCCTTTCCTGGTCCCCACTCCCTGGAAAATCCCCTAACCAATCCTCCCTCTCCCAGCTTACCAGTCCACTGACTCCCTCTTCCCTGTACTGGCATTCCCATATACTGGGGCATCTATCCTTCTCAGGACCAAGGGCCTTTCCTCCCTTTGATGCCCAACAACGCCACCCTCTGCTTCATATGCATCTGGAGCCATGGGTAACCCCATTTATACTCTTTGGTTTGTGGTTTAGTCCCTGGGAATTCTGTGGGTACTGGGTGATTCAAATTGTAAATTGTTGTTCCTCCTATGGCACTGCAAACCCCTTCAGCTCCTTGGATCCTTTCTCTAGCTCCTCCATTTGGGACCCTGTGCTCAGTTCAATGGTTGGATGAGAGTGTCCCCCTCTGTATTTTTCATGTACTGGCAGAACCTCCCAGGTGACAGCTATATCATGCTCCTGTCAGCAAGTACTAGTGGACATCCACAATAGTATCAGGTTTTGTAACTGAATTTGGGATGGATCCCTAGGAGGGGCAGTATCTGGATGGTCTTTCCTTCAGTCTCTGCTGCATATTGGATATCCTCCTGTGGGTATTTTCTTCCCTTTTCTAAGAAGGACCAAAATATCCACACTTTGTTCTTTCTTGAGCTTTAATTGGTCTGTGAATTGTATCTTGGGTATTCCAAGCTTCTGGGCTAAAATCCACTTATCAGTGAGTACATGCCATATGTGTTCTTTTGTAATTGGAACACCTGACTCAGGATGATATTTTCCAGTTTCCACACATTTGCCTAAAATTTTCATGAATTCATTCTTTTTAATAGCTGAGTAGTATTCCATTGTGTAAGTGTACCACATTGTGTAAATGTACCAATCAATTTGCATTCTTCTCTGTTGAGGGAAATCTGTTTTTTTCCCCAGCTTCTGGATATTATAAATAGGGCTGCTATGAACATAGGGGAGCATGTGTCCTTATTGCATGCTAGAGAATCTTCTGGATATATGCCAAGGAGGGGTATAGCAGGGTCCTCTGTTAGAAAATTGTGCCCAATTTTCTGAGAAACCACCAAACTGATTTCTAGAGTGGTTGTACCAGCTTGCAATCCTACCAGCAGTGGAGGAGTATTCCTTTTTCTCCACGTCCTCTTCAGCATTTCCTGTCTCCTGAGTTTGATCTTAGCCATTCTGACTGGTGTGAGGTGAAACCTCAGGGTTGATTTGATTTGCATTGCCCTAATGACTAAGGATGTTGAACATTTCTTTATGTGCTTCTCAGCCATTTGATATTCCTCAGTTGAAAATTCTTTGTTTAGCTCTGTATCCTATTTTTCAAATAGGGATATTTGGTTCTCTAGAGTCTAACTTCTTGAATTCTTTGTATATATTGGATATTAGCCCTCTATCCGATGTAGGCTTGGTAAAGACCTTTTCCCAGTTTGTTGGTTGCTGTTTTGTCCTATTGACAGTGTCCTTTGTCTTACAGAAACTTTGTAATTTTATGAACTCCCATTTTTCAATTCTTGATCTTAGAGCATAAGCTATTGGTATTCTGTTCAGGAAGTTTTCCCTTGTGCCCATTTGCTCGAGGCCCTTCCCCACTTTCTTTTCTATTAGTTTCAGTGTATTATCTGGTTTTATGTGGAGGTCCTTGATCCATCTGGACTTGAGCTTGGTACAAGGAGATAAGAATGGATCAATTTGCATTCTTCTGCATGCTATCTGCAAGGTGACACAGCACCATTTGTTGAAAGGGCTATCTTTTTTTTCCCCACAGGATGGTTGTAGCTCCTTTGTCAAAGATCAAGTGACCATAGATGTGTGGGTTCATTACTGGGTCTTCAATTCTATTCCATTGATCTACCTGCTTGTCCTTGTACCAATACTATGCATCATGAGATGGAACTTTAAATCCAATTCTTGCTTTTCCACTATGTTGGAGTATCTGTGACTTGATGTGGTGGGAGAACAGGGTTCTGATGTGGCCAAGTAGCCTTGGTTTCTGTTGGTAGTGTTCTTGTGCTTGCCTTTCACCATCTGGTTATCACTGGTGTTAGTTGGTCTTGATGTCTCTGACTGGAGTTTGTCCCTCATGTGGGCCAGTAAGACTATGTTTATATTTTTGGGAGACCAACTCTCTTCTGAAATGGTCTGTGCACAGAAGACTGTTGAGCTGCTTGACTCCCTGGTGCAAATGGAGATTGGAAGGCTCCTGTCCCAGCTGCTCCACTGATCTTATGCCCTGTGTGCTCCTAGCTGTTCTCCTCCAGAGAGATATTGGAGAGAAAGTGGAGATCTCACGTCTGCACTCAAAAGTGGAGGCACTGTCCCTTAACATCTCTTCTCATGGCAAAGTCATTGCCACCTTAAAAGACTTCTCAATTTCTTTTATGAATCTGAGAGATTGTGTTCTGAATAGTAGACCTACAGCAGCCCCATCAGTAGAAAACATATATTCATAGAATATACACTTGTCCTGTATACATAGGGAAGATGAACTAGACATGGATTCTTATATATAGGGATGGGGGGAAGTTAATGTCTTGAGAGAAGACACATCCTAGTTCTAGGCAAAACTTGAAACTCTCTCTAAACATGTGAATTATGGTTGTTCTAGATTGCTTTCTGCTACACAGATAAAACACAAAATCAGCTCAGAGCAGGAAGGGTTGACCCTTAGCTCATGAGTTAAAGTCGATCACTGAGGGAAGCTAAGACTAGAGCTCCCCTACAGGAATCTAGATGTTGTAAGCAGGTCTAGTGAGCAGGAACCATGGAAAAATGCGACTTATGGCTCTCTCCGAGGCTTGTGGTCAGCTAACTTTCCTTACACCCCAGGCCCACCTGCCCAGGAATGCTACTGCACACATGGGGCCTGGGGCCTTCATGAACTAGCAATCAAGAAAATTGTTCATAGACATTGGCAGGCCAATAAGATGGAGGCAATTCCTCAACTCTAGTTTTCTAGTTTCAGGTGTATCAACTTAGGGACCAAGCTTAGCCATTGTAATGGTATCATGCACTAGTGAAAAAATACATACATACATACATACATACATACATACATACATACATACATGAAATATTTACTTGCCTATATACTTTTAGAATTTTTACTTTAATTAAAATACAATTATTTCATTACCCTGACCTACCCTCCCTCAAACTCCTCCCATTCCCTCTTCCTCACACTTTCTCAGATTCATGCTCTTTCTAAAATTATTGCTACAAACAACTATAAGCAATTACATAAATATGTTTTAAAGATTTACTTATTAAGATTTTTGTTGTATTTCCAATGCCTTTGCTACTGTAATTGTCTCTTGCATGCTCTGGGGTATGGCAGGAGCCCACTAGTGCATGTGCGGTACAGTTATCATTGACCTTTGTGTGTCTTGAACTTGCTATTGCTGGGCTTTTCCCTTGCTAACAGATGTAGATATTGGAGTATTTCTATACATCTTTATGACCAAATTAATTGAAAATAATATCAAGAGTAAGATACACAATAATCAAAATAGTTTTTCCATAATACTTGCAAGGGGGAAGGCCACTCACTAAGTCTCAACATTTGCTCCAAAGTTGTAGTGATGGCTTCATAGGGTCTTTGTTCCTCTACTGTTTTAGTTTCAACTCCCTTCTGACAGTGAGAACTGGTTCTTCCTCAGTCTTGCTCTTTGCTCTTTAACTGTCATCAATTCTAATTTCGTTTTCTAACGTTTGATAACACCCAAAGAACAATACCCTAGGTTATCTTCTGATCTCCCCCTGCACATGTATACATCAGCATACATACCACACATGCATGAGGTTGCACACACACATGGACAAAGAATATGGGCTTTTAGTGCTGGAGATCCTGAGGCATGCAGGAAAGTCTATTGTGGTTCAGGAGGGCTTAAGGACAAGGCAATCCTTTCTCAGGAAGCACTGTGATTTTAATGCCCATATGCTACTGTGAAAACAGATGCTCTGACTTGTTAAATGTAAATATTATGGCTCAATCATTTGAACCGGAATTTTTTTTTTTGCTCCTTCAAGAATTTAGTATAATTTACCATCTTGTCAGAGTGATATTGCAGGAAAACTCAAACTCATTTTATAGAGTAGGAAATGGGAGAGTATAAATGAAGGGCAAATTGAGTAAAGGTCAGATTATGAAGCATTTTCTGGAATGCTGTCATCGGTCTAGCATACATCAGAAGTCATCTACATGCAAACTCAATTTCTATGCGACTTAGTCCTTAAGACCACACACCTGTTTTTCAAGTTATGGCTTCCTGAAGTCACAAGCATGCCATTGGAAATGCCTCAAAAGGGAAAGAAACTATGAAGAAAGAGGTGCTGTCACTGTGGGTACTCCCTGGACAGTTTACCTTTGTAATAACACTTGCATGAATAGACCTTGTGTCCGTCGTCTGTCCATTATTGTGGGAAAGTACCAGGGATAAACAAATTGAAGGAGGAAATGTTTTTTTTGGCTCATGGTATCAGAGTTTTCATCCCATGGTTACCTGACAACGTTGCATCTGGGCCTATGTTGAGGCAGAAATTTATGGCATGGAGCATTTGATAATGTGAATTGGCTAATGTAATGGCGGACAGGAAAGCAGAAGATCAAAGCGAAAGGAGAGGAGGATTTAGAGGATAAGGAGTGGAAGAGGGAGAAAGAGAAAGGGGTGGGGGAGGAGAGAAGTGGAAGTGAAAGCCAGAAAATAAACAGTGATGAGGGAGCAGAGGGCAGGAATAAGATATGCACTTCTAGGGGATGACCCAGCAGCATTCCTCCAGCAAGGGCACATCTAGTTTTTCTACCACCTGCAAAGAATACCATCAGATGTTTAATCCATCAATGAATTAAACCACTGACAACGTCAAAGCTCTCAGAATCTAATTATCTTCCCAAAAAGGCCACCTTTCAGTCTTATATTAAAGTAAAGCATACAAGGTAGGGACATTTCAAATCCAAACAGTTCCATGCTTTTAATCATATTGGCTAAAAGTCCCCCAAATAGAGTTCATTTTTTTGGATACCAGCTCACAGTGAATTCTAAAATATGTTGGCTAAGAGATTGATGAGCATTGTAATAATTTTAAAATATTTTAGTTATGAAAATATAATGGGTTTATTATATAAGTGGACGATAAGACATCTAGAGTTATTTCCATAACAAGTAAGAATTTTGAGAGCAAAGTATTTTTTCTTAGTGTTCTAGCTCCTGGTATTTGCTACTTAATTGGCAAGTAACTAGGATTTTTAACAGATCCACAAACATCAAACACTATTTTTAAAACAAGTGAAGCTATATAGATGATTATTTCTAGCAATATATTACCAGATACTGATAATAGAAAATATGCTATTTAATAAGGGAGTTTAGGAAAATTAAATATTGAGGTCCTAGAATGGCTTGTTGAGGTCTCTCCTTCTTTCTGGACAAATGCAACATTTTCCTCAATAAATTTTCCTAAAATCTCAGTGAAAATCAACTGCACTTTCAATGCTGTCTCCCTCCACTCCTTTTACAGTACCAGGACCATAATTCCCTCTGTATACCCTGTGATTGTATTTTGTTTCTATGTATTCATCATCATTTTAGAGAGGGTTGTCCGAGAGGGCAAAAGCTGCATCTGTTATCTTAGGATGTCTAGCTCTTACATTTACACTTACATACAGTTTAAAGTCAGTGTTTGTGGGATGCACTCAGTAGTGAATGCTTTGCAGCTGGTAACTTGAGGAGAGCCAATTGGAATTCAATTTTGTTGACATCTTTCTATTAACACTAAGTGGGAAATAGATGGTGACTGTATTGAGGTCCTAGAATGGCTTGTTGAGCACCTCGTTTTGCCATGTGGTTAGTATATTACTGAGCAAACAGGACTCTGATAAAAATTTATATACTTACAAAACAGGATTAGTTGCCCAGATGCTCTAAAGATAGCCTTGTCCCCCTTTATATTACTTTTCTCTTCCAAATGCATTTGTTGCACAAATCATCTCAGATTTTAGGGCAACTCTTACAACACACACACACATGCAAGCATACATGCACACTCACAGACATAGACACAAACACACTCATACTTACATGGATGCGCACACACACAAATACACACACACACACACACATGGGGGCAGGGCAGAGAGAGAGAGAGAGAGAGAGAGAGAGAGAGAGAGAGAGAGAGAGAGAGAGAGAGAAAGTTTATGTGATGGTTAATGGTTAATCTTCATTGTCAGAATTTATATTTGTAAATATTTCTGTGTGGGGGTCTGTGAGGGAATTTCCAGAGAGGACTAGCTGAGGAGAGAAGCGGTATCCTGAGTGTCTGTGGTGCCACCATTGCTGGAATTCTGGACTTAACAAAAGGGAGAAAAGGAAGAATAAGTTGAGTATCAGTAGTCATCTTTGATTTCCCAACTGTAGATATAGTAGGATCAACCACTTTACATTCCTGCCACCATGTCTTGCACACCATGACTGTGCCTTCAAACTGTGAGACAAGTATTTTTTCACCACAACAAGGAAAACAACTAATAGAGTTGACAGTGATGCTTCAAACAAGAAAGGATAATAATTGTATCTCACATATTGGTTTAAAAAACTGAAATCTGAACTCATGAAATAAGCAAGCAAACAATCTGTCCCCTGCACTGAATTTTATTTGCGTATGGTAATTATTCATAACTGTGCAGTTCTTTGGGGTTTTCAGGACAGTCACACTTATTCCTTGGATTCTCATAAATTTTTGAGGTGTTCGGTCGGATGATTATTTTTGTCATTCAATTATGCCAATAAATGAGCTTGTGCTTTAAAAAGTTTACAGATAGAATTAGGGCTAAAATACAATATTCAGGCCCTAGTGCAATTTCATTTCCTCTGCGAATTATTGTTCTTAGTAATGTAAAAGACTTGTAAGGTAAACTACAAAGTTACCTTTTCTGAGGCTGAGAATATGGCTTAGTTTGTAGAAGCAATTGTTATGTAAACATGGTGACTTGTGTTCAAATTTTCTGAACCCATATTTTTAAAAAAAGAAATCTAAGAATGATCTTGGACATGCCTGTGACTGCAACACTATGAGGAACATTGAAAGAAATCACAGGGACAGAAATATCAGTTGCCAGTCTAGTTGAAGGTTCAGTGAGGAACCTAGTATCGAGGGAAGAAGGGTAGTAAGAGTAGGACAGTCAACCTCTTCCCCACATATTTCCATGTGTGCATGGGGATGCTTAATGCACACATATATGTTCATACCACACACATATATTATGTGCATGAGCATACACATGTGAGCACACATGTGTGTGCACACACAAACACACCACATACACATACCAACAAAACTACAACATATGCATAAAGACACAGTCATATGTTTGTAACTAGATCAATAAATAAATACATATAAATTATCCTTGGGTTAGAAGCATATTAATTTCTTAAAGATAAACTTACATGCAGAAAATGCATGATTCCAAAGTAATCAGAAATTAATTCTTGCATTATTAATGGTAATAAACAAAGTAACTCCCTTATTGAGAAAATGCTTAAAATCTTTTCAATCAAAGTTATTGGTGGACATAGTAACTCTTGTACTAGCATATAGAGACAAAACTCACATTGGCTAATAATGCTTTTTTCATCATCTACAATTTCTCCCGACTTTAATGTGAAATGAGTGATGCCCTTGCATTGGGGAAGGAGCTCCTACTTGAAACATTTCAACATTATCTGCCTGCATACTACAGCAGAATGGGCCAAGCAACCTCTGAGATACAATAAACATTAGTATGCCATATAATTTGCCTTGGTTAGTGCACTTGATTCAAATGAATTCTCAAGAAATTCAAGGCTTCTTTGGTGAATATGATCTTAGAAGGATAAAAGAAAGTCTATTATGAGACAGGAAACAGGACATTCTGGGCTATTTGCATCATCTTTTGCATAAACTTCTCTCCTCTTCCTAGACTACTATGTGAAATAAGGTAAGACTGTTGTCTGCACTCACCACAAGGTTTTCTTTATCAGAACAAGACCATTTGGATGAACAAACAACACACAGAACAGTAGATATAGTATCCTCAAGTCTTTCAGTATCCTACAAAAGCCCTTGATAAATGTTTGCCGGCTGAATTTCTCACCTAGAGGTTGATATCTGTTTCACTATGGGAATCTACAATATATGTGTCTGTGATGTGCTGAATTCAAGTCAAGAGCTATTTAGATATTATCAATTTGTTAAGATCAAAACAGCACCAGTGGGATGGGACAAACTATAAGAGAGACTTAAACATTCTTACTGTCTTCTATCAAGATAGAAACTTTTCTGAGTTTTCCAGTATCATCAGTCTGCTAGCTGTGATATACATCTTCTTAGAACACAGAACTTAAAGTTTTTGGAGCTGTAGTATCTCTTTGGTAGAACAAATGTTTCCACACAGGACCAAATACTGAAAACACCAAGGACAAGCGACTCTCATTCTTTAGAGAATGAAAATGGCTATTTTTGCTTTCTGCTGAGACAGGTGACATCTATTGTCTTGCAAGAATAGAAAGAGATAGATACAAGGTGGGAGATGGCTTGGAGGCAGTGGGTAAGCATGATTACTGTACAAGCATAAAATCCTCACTCCAGGTTAGTGCGTCCATGTAAAAACCACGCACAGCCACGGGTCTTTGCAAAGCCAGAATTGGGAAGAGGGATAGAGATGTCTGAAACAAAGTGAACACTGTAGTTTGCTGGATAAGAACCTACCTGGAAAACTGGCCTCTCTGGGTTCAATAAGATACTGTCTCAATAGGTTAAGGTACAGAGTAATACATTTGAAGACCTCCTTTTGTTTCTGTACACAGTGCAGACACAAATATACATGCTACATAGCTACACATACACCTACACCTGCAACTGCACCTGGGCTTTCACATAAACATACATGCATAAAACACAAACACATACATATGAAGGGAGAGAGAGAGAGAGAGAGAGAGAGAGAGAGAGAGAGAGAGAGAGAGAGGAAAGAGAGTAATAGACACAAATTATTTAGGTCAATTTAGTGTCTTACTATTCTGGTCACCAGTGTTGAAGATGTACAACTTCAGAATTTATCAGAAGCACATTCATTTTCCTGCAATCTGAAATATTTTATCTGTAATGAAAACAGCTAAGTGATTTTCAAGAGAAGTTGTCAAGACAATCAAAGGAGCAGTCTCAAAGCTTTTCATTACTCAGTCTTAAAACATTCAAAGCAGTGCTTTGAAGCTGAGCTGCCCTATGCTCACCCAGACTAATGGATGTTTGAAGAAGTTTTCTGTTTAGGCCTACTTTCCTCTTTCTGAAACTCTGATCTGGGGACTCAAAATTACATGCTGAAATAGTGATTTACACAGAGGTTGTTTTCCGTGACAGAGAGCCAGAGAAAAGATGACGGGTGAGCTAAGGAAATGTGACCAACTCGATCATTTAGTCAGCTTGGCTGCAAAAAGATTAAAATCTGCTTTGCAAGGCATTGCAGGGTCAGAATCTCTCAAGAGAAAGGTTTCAATGTTTTCTTTAAATTGAAATAAATATTCACAAGAGGCAAGGGTGATAGTAAATGTCACGGCAACCTTTGTCTTTAAGGGAACTGCAAACCAAGCCAGGGACACTAATAATGCTCTCAAACGATGAAGAAAAAGAACTTGGAGTCTCATTTAAAAATCAACTTCCTACAAAATAGAAAGTTCAGCTCCAAAGAGGCTTAGATGGATTAGAGAATGCTAAGTTATCCACAAGCCATGGAACCAGAAGAATGTGACGAAGAACACTATAAATAGATGTACATTTCTCAAGGGGACATTATTGGCGCTGCTGGACGTATTTTTTTTTTTTGTGAGTTTTGCTTCTTAAAATAATCCACTACAATTAGTTGATCCATTTCCATGGGAAGTTTGAATAGCTACAAATCTGATTGCCTGTGTGACCTTGTAAACATACTTAAAAAACATATCACATTTCCCAAATATTCATTTTATTATTAAAGCCATAGTGTCTAGAGATGCTTGTGTGACTTTAGCTGCATGGGTTAGGAGTCAAAGCTTTCCTTTTAATAACAGTTTCAACATAATAGATTTATGGAAAGCCTATTAAATATGAAGCATAAGAGCTCCCACACATTCTCCGATTTAATTATCTCTTTTTAACATTCTGCAAGTGTCTCCTTTTAGATGTTGTGACAATTCCATACAGTGAGAGACTGAAGGTACTATACAAAAGACCTAACATCTCAAACAGCAGTGGCTTATGAGGCTTATCTGTGGGTCATTGGTGGATAGATCTCTTTGCTGAAGAGACTATACAACTTTTGTTTTTTAACTGGACAACTGATGGTTACATCTTCCATATACATTAGGGCTATGCTTTCATTGTCTGCCCGGCAACTACTCACCCACAGGTGCCAAAGTGGTTGTTTCCTACCATCCGGTCTCCTTCATTTTTAATGCTTGTCAAATACAGTCCTTCACACTATAGTCATAACAAGTTGTGGCCACTGGATTCTTTTCCGATTTAACAGAAATGATGCTAGCAGGACTCCGAGATGAACAGACTCTGTGGTCCATGAAATCAGCACACTATGCCTCGGACTCAGAGTAGAAGTTAGCAGATTGATGGCCAGTTGTGGATACCTTGGCTTTGGGTCAGAGATCTTTGTCCAGAATTCATTTAATATTTTGCCCAGTGGCCACTGAAGCTTTCTGCATCAGAAAACTCAATCATAAAATGTCAGGTGAATAGGTTTCTTAGAGCCGTGGCAGCTTCCTCTTTCTGAACACAGTGTACAGAAAATAAAAGACACAAGGTAGTCGCCAATAAAAGAACCCAGACTCACCCCATCCCTTCCTTTGGTTGTGCTTTTTGAACAGGATAGACTTGTGCTGTTGCCTTTTGGAAGTATTCCTGATTTACTCCTTTGCTTTCTTGTCTTTATTTTTGAACATATGCCCCCCACTCCGTGCATGTGCACAAGCACACACACACACACACACACACACACACACACACACACACACACACACAAAAGATTGGTCTAGCTTCTTAGGAGTTAATCAGGTTAATCAGAAAATGAACTCAGTCTGAACAGGATAGCCATATAAAAACATTCAAATCACCTTCCAGAAGAATTTGCCCTAGCATATCCTATGAGGATAGCACAGTTCTTATGAAATTTGGGTGGGTGATGCTTAAAGTTGTTTCTTGGTCACAATACCTACAGAGCTTTATTGATCAATGGATGAGAAGCATCAACACAATGAACTATCTTCACTTTTAACATTGCTTAAAAAGAATTAGCCATTCACTCAGCAATGCCTTCCCAGAGGTTTAAGGCAATGGAAAAATTTTATTTTCTTCTCTCCTTTTCTCTAATTTCTATTGTTTTTCTTTTATGTAGATGTGTCTATATCATATATATATATATATATATATATATATATATATATATATATATATATATATATATATATATGACTCTTTGATTGCATGTGTGTATGTATGTATGTACACAAAGCACATGCCTGCAGAGGTCAGAAGAGTATATCAGATGGCCTGGAAATAGTGTCATAGATGGTTGTGAGCCACTATGTAGGTACCAGGAATTGAACCCAGGTACTCTGAAAGAGAAGCAAGAGCTCTTAATTACTGAGTCATTGATGATCCAAGTCCTATGGTTTTTATTCTTTTAAGATGTATGTATTTCATTGTGTGCAAACAAGTGGACTGCATGTGAAAGCACACATACACATATTACACATACACACACTTACACACATACACATACACATATATATTGTTATTTGAATGTCCATGCATATACATGTGGATGCTAGTGTTTAAATTCAGGCATGATTCTTAAGATGCTGTCCACCTTAATTTTGTAGAAACCAATCCGTTGCCTATTTAGAACTCAGTAAGCAAGCCAACAGACTGGTCTCTGAGTCCCAGGTATCTACCTGTCTCTGCTCTCCTAGCACGGAGACTTAAAGGGCACACCCAGCTCTTCTACTGAGTATGTAGTATGTATGTCAGGTCCTTGTGCTTACATGGCAAGCATTTTTCCTGAGATATCTTACCAGGTCCTAAAATATGTATTCACGAGATGCTGGTAACATAAGAAAAAACTGGAGAAAAACTAATTACAGATAATTTTACCACTCATTAGAGAAGGTTTTTGTTTTGTTTGCAGTGGATAGTAGCTAATGCAGAAAGTGGTCACAGGATTATCACAGAAGATGGGATGAATCTATTTAAGGCCTAGAAATTGGGAAAGAAAAGAAGAATTCACTATCTTCTAGCCTCAACAGTATTCTGCACTCATGAACTCACAGCAGATGTGATTGTGTACACAAAATCTATAGAAGATCAAACCAAACTGCAGAATAGAAAGGAATAGGTGTGGGTGGATCTTGGGAGAGTTGAAAGAAGACAAATGAAAATATGCCTGGTGCTCTCTGTTATCATGAACTGAATTTGCCTCTTACACTGTAGAGAAGTTTCAGGATGACATCATATATCATATATCATATATAGCCATATAGTTCCTCTCATGTAAATGTAGAATGCAAGTGAGCAGATCAAGTCATAAAATTATATTTATAGCCTCTTCAATTATTGTCTCCTATACCTAGTTTTTCCATTGATTTGGAGGAGGCATAAAGACAAATGCTAAGTTGATCTACTAGAAAGTATATATGTGTACTGTCTCTCTCTAGAAAACAGAGCTGTAGATGTGTCTGATCTTATTGCAGAAGTGATACAAAGAAGGAATATCATCTAGAAACTTTCTTGAAAGTATAAAATGACCAGAGTAAAAAACTTTTAGAAGTGGTATTCAGAGGAGAGTTGATATAAATATTAGGCTGTGTTATTATAGCAGATAGACTTTCCAGCATTTATCTTCCAATTAATGAAGTATGACCGTCTATGTCCTGGCAGAAAACAAAGTACTGATGACACAGAAGGAGAATTTGTTGACTAGGTTAGTGAAGATGTTATTTCCAGCACTATGGCAAGTATTGAAAGAGGACAGTGAAGCCTGAAAAATGAGCATGAGTCCTTACATCCTTCAGTCATCTGTGTGCCTTACCAATAGTCTGGCATTACTAGCTGGCTTGGTATGGTTCTTAAGGTCTGAAAAGCAACAACAGGCTCATATTTAAGATGTATGATCTCTAGTTTGTAGTTCTTTTTTTTTTTTTTTTTGGTTTTTCGAGACAGGGTTTCTCTGTGTAGCCCTGGCTGTCCTGGAACTCACTCTGTAGACCAGGCTGGCCTCGAACTCAGAAATCTGCCTACCTCTGCCTCCCAAGTGCTGGGATTACAGGCGTGCGCCACCACCGCCAGGCTAGTCTGTAGTTCTATTTTGGCAAATTCTGAAAAATGTATAAAGTAGGGCCTAAATGGAAGAAATAAGTCTTTGGAAGTAGGCCTAGGAGACATACTTACTGTTCATTGCTACTTCTGTTGTCTTGACTTCCTCTCTACCACAATGGCCACTCACTGATGGAACTTCAATAGGAACGAAGATCTATGTATGCCAGAAAATAAAAACATATCTGAGCATCAAGACATCTTCCATGGCATGACAGGGAAAGCCACGAACCTTTGGGCCGTTCTTGAAGTAGGCTGTGATACAGCTTCCTCAGAGCTATTACTTTAGGCTTGTTGAGACATGCTATAAAGGTCCACCTGTAAGCAAGAGTCATATTTTCCCTTCTCTGGAAACATTCTCTTGTTTAAGAGGTGTTGGGAGATAAGAAGCAAAGATACAGTAGTAGTAGGCTTCATGGCAAGCTGAGCTAAGTCACAGAAAATGTCAATCTTTAGATACTTTACTTGTAAGCTACATACTTATTCAGATACGGCCTCTCTTTCACTTATACAATTTTCATTTCATAATGAAATGTGCTCTGCACATTCAAAGGAAAAATTATGGTTCAGTAGGTCAGATAAACCCTAGTTTATAAACTTGTATTGCATAATTACTATCATCTCATAGTCAGACATTCAGTCTGCCCCTGAGTCTGGGATCCAAACAAGAATGACTTTTCTGATGTAAAATGCTGTCATTAGCCACTGTCCCACTGTTATCTTTTGAATCTAAAATGGTCTTCATAGACTTATGCCTTAGACGCATAGTTTCCAATTGACGTGTCTTTTTAAGAAGTTCTGGAAGCTTTGTCAGATACAACCTACTGAATAAATAGACCACAGGACTCAAGTCCCTTGGGTAACTATCCATGGTCACTTTCTACCACTGTTCCCATTGACTATAATGTGAAAAAGCTGTTTCCCAATAACACAGTGCTACGCTGAAGTGTGTGCTTTCAAGAAACTGGTCAGAATAGTCAGAAATTGTGAGTCAAAAATCCTTCCTTAAGTCACTTCTGCCAGCTATCTTGCTCATAGTAACCCTTGCTCATAGGAAACTATCTAGCCTTTCTTAAAATCTTTAGGATATTTCCTTATCCTTCACTTGAATTGTTTCTGAGTTTGGAAAACTCATCTGCAGCTCAGTAACAATGAGTCAACTTGGGTAGCACAGTCCAAGTAGAAAGGGAGTTGTAACATATCTTTGTTTTAAGTAAGCCTTCTCTTGCTCCACAATTCTCCCAAAGCCGATAACTGGAAAGTTATCTGGAGAGTAGGCCAGAATAGCAAAATCTAATGTTATACTCTAATCATGAGATTATTGAGGAACAAATCCAACCTAGTGGCATCTTTGAAGGACTCTTTTTCCTCAGGCATCATCTTTAGGAGCCTTCCCAAAAAAGGGGATACCTCAGTGCTCCTTTCATCCTGACTATGAGGTGCTCATAATACTTTCAGGTCTGTGTAACTTCAGATTTTTAGGGCAATGGTATTCTATAGGATATCTAAGCAGTCAAATCTTCCCCAGACTCTATTGTTTCATGAGCCAGAGGCACAGTGTAATCCTGTGATAAGGTAGTGGGGTTGACTGCTTCCCTAGAAGAAGGTAAGCTCTGTCTGATTATCTTTATTGATGAGCATCACAAGATAGCATTTACTCAATCAATGGGTGCATGGTGCATATCAGCAGCCAGAGGCAATGTTGATTTATTCCAAGGAAGAAACCACATCTGGTATAGCAGCTGTGATTGTTATCACTGCTGATTAAGTTTGTGCTAATCCAAGTCTGTCTGTAAAATCCATCTGGCTTCTTTATCAGACAAAAAGCAAGTTAAATGGAGGTGTGTGTGACAGGAATCTCCACGTCTGCACCTTGAAGTCTTAATAGAGGCACTCAACCCTGTAACCCCCAATTTCACTTATGATGGTGAGGGTAAAGAAACTTGCAGAACATTCAATTTGAGTCCTTTCTACCAGAACAAGCTTATTCCCAGGACATGAAAACCCATGATGGGACTGTTAACTGATTGTTAAATGTATGCACAGCTCCAATATTTTAGATAGTTGCAAGAGATCACAGCCTCTTTAGAGCCAATGTGAAAAAAATTCATATTGTGGGTTGAGAATGTAACTGCCTAGCATGTATGAGACCCTGAGTACAATTCCCCATATTTCACAAACTAGACAAAGTAACACATGTTTATCTTAGTATTCTGGAAAGAGAGGCAGGAGAATCATAGTCCTTCAAGTCAAGATTTTCTCCAGTACACAGCCAGTATGGGGTTTTATGTTACAAGGGACCCTGTCTCAAAAACTAATTATTTAATTTATGCCATAAGTTTAATTTTTTTACCTCTGCTTCATGATCCCTTTGGGTAGCAAACTATATTAATATTTTGCATTTGATTATAAGATCTGAGACCTATAGAAAAGGAGGATTTTGCCCATTCTTGAGTGTACAGATATTGTGTTAATAAGATGTTTATTGCTCCGAGCAAGTTTGGGAGAAACGTCCATGTTCAAGCTCGTCACTGATTGGAGACTCAGATCCCTATGAAGATAGCTCACTGCCAATACTTTTTCCTGAGCTATGCAACTTTAAAGGAAGGCTAGGTCTGGGTGAAGTGTAGGAGAAACAAGGAAATCCAACATTCTACCTGTGACTGCTTGCATTTAAGAGTCTGAGATACTCAGAGGAAATATATAATTAACACATGTATTATGTTACAAACCCCAACAAAAGGGTATCATCAGTTAAACAACAGTTGAGTCCTTCAACCTGGATAAGAACAGAGTGGAACAAGTCAGAGAAGATTACTCAGGGTGATCCATGAAAATTAAAAATTGGTATACAGGGGCAGGAGAGATATCTCATGAAGACATACTATGTGGTACTCTTTCACAGGACCTGGGTTCAATTATTAGCACTCTTATTGGCCTCAGTTAATGACAGTACTGCTTGTAACTCTAGTTCAACAAGAGCCAACATCATTTTCTGGTCTCTGCATATGGTGTGAATATATACAAGCAAGCATTAACACAGTGCACATGAAACGAAAATAATTTTTTAAAGGAAAAACAGATAGCATAGAGATTCTGATGGGGGGGGTGTTTAGGAAGCAGGAAACTGCATTGCTGGACATGCAAGTGGAAAATAAAGACTAAAAAGGTTCCCCTTTCATTTGGTGACATGGAGATAAGTAACCTTAGCAAAAAAATTATTTTCATGGGGCATTTGAGGACAGAAGCTCCCTGAGTGTAACAAACCATTGCATATACTAAGATAATTTACCCCCTTCAAAAGCCAAGCAATATTTTGAGCTTATTTTATGTATGTTTCATTTTGATTCCTTAATTATCACACTAATATGATATTTATCTTCATAGTGGTTTGCTATTGCTTAGCCACCTACAGTCCTTTTGCTTAGCTTGCTTCCACAGAAGTTACTCCTCAACCCAGTCAACACAACCCCAAGAGATGCAGAGAAGAGTTAAGCTTCCTGGATGATTTATTTTTCTTGAGTGCTCCTGTAATGATAAAATAGAAAGAGCAGGGAGGCAGTTGTGAGGTCCTTAGCATGCTAACAAGGATGCTTTGTCATTAACTGTGCATCATCTATCACAAAAACACCAAATCAGCCTAGAATTTTTCACACCACACATCACAGCTCTTAATTCTTCACACTAACCAGGGCCAGAAATTCAGGCATTTGCATATTTTGCAGTGGTAGCTTTCCTCAGCACATATTTTATTTCTGAAATATTCATTCGTATTTTTCTCTTTCCTCCTCTGCGTTTGTACAACCGCGTATCTGAAAACCTGTTGGTTTTTTGCATGACTGTTCATAGTTAAATTACATTTAGGCATAGAATCCATATATTCAATGCCTTTGGGAGTACAAGTATTCCAAAATGACAGACAAACTAGAACAAACTTGCAAAACAGCAGCAGAAAGATAAATGTGTATGTAGGGGTATGGTATTTGATTGTAAAGTACATTAATGTCTGGAACAGGAAAGATTTGGTTATGTATTAAAGAAAACAAACTTTTCATACTTCTTTGAGCATGTTAAACTTAAAATAATTCCAATGCCAAGAAAACTTGATATTGACTGACGACACGGAAGATTATGTTAAAATTATTTTCTACATGATGCTTCCAAATGACTATGATAAAGAGATTCATTTCCACAGATTCAGCCATGTGCTAGTTTCTTTTCTAGTTGGGGTGACAAAATACCTGACAGGAAGGCACTTGTGGAAGGGTCTGTTTGTGCCCAGAATTTGGGGAGGGGTACAGTCTATCATGGCAGGAAAAGCATGATGGTGAAAGCGACAAGCTAGGCAAGAAAGGGAGGCGAGCTGGCCAGAAATCAAACTGCAATGCGGGATGAAAGCTGATGCCAAACTCGCTTTCTCCTTTTATACCCTTCTACTCAGTCTGGGTCCCAAGCCCACAGAATGGTCCCCAACCATGACCAAGGTGGGTCTTCCTTCCTATGATGGTTAATTCCTTAGTTAATCCTTAGTCTCAACTTCATTGGAATTTGAGTCACCTCTCAGTGTGCCTGTGATTTTATTTTTTATCCTTAGAAAAATTGATGTCAATGATCCACCCTAAATGTGAACAGCACATATGCTATGGGAAGAACCCTGGACTGCAGATAAAGGGGATATTTACCTGAGCAGCGGTATTCAGTACTTTCTACTTCTTGAGTACAGATGCCATGTGACCAGCTGCCTCCCTAGTAAACTGCATCCCCTAACCTATAAGTCAAAGCAAAGTCTTGTACCTTTAAGTTATCTCTTTTCAGGTATTTGGTCTCAGGGAAGATGATGATTCTCATTGTCAGAGTGCTGCACAGTAGAGAGCAGCATCAGGAGAGGATCACTTGTCAATCAGGGGATGGAAATATCACAGACTCTCTGGAAATCCTTGACCTTGACGGGTAATATCTTCAGGAATGGCTGACCATGAATGTTACACAGAGGAACTGAATGAGAGACTATTACAGCTTCACCCTTAGCCTCTTCAGCCTGTCCACCTGCCAACTCCACAGGACTGCTCATATATCCTTGAGGGTCAGGAAACCTACCAGTGGCCACATGCTCAGTAAAGCCTGATTGTAGCTCCTGCATTAACTATCAGTTTTCAGTAACTCATCAGAAAGGGGCAGGGCACAGAGAATCTAGTTCATCTATGCAACAGTCTTTGGTGGTTTGATCTTCTGCTCATTTTATTCAGTAACCAAAGCTGCTGCAAGTTTATGATTCCAGTAGCCATGTGTGTGAGAAGATATCATCCTTCCTCATCCTGGAGCTCTTCCTTTTTTCCCACCTCCTCATCTAAGATGGCCCAGGCCTCAATGAAGCTGGTGAGTTGCTATAGATGCCTTGTTTATGAGGGAGCTCTGGGTCTCATATTCTTAGCACTGCAACTAGGTATACATTTCTCCACTGTCCACTTGGAGTGTTTGTTGATGTCCACTCCAAAATTAGTCATATCTGCCCAGAGGTGGGAGCAGCCCAAGTCTACAGGTATATTTTCTTCTTTAAACTAACACACCGTTGATAGTCTCAAAAATGTTTTTATACTGTTTTCTGACCTTAAAAGTCTTCCCAGCTTTGTATAAACACAATCTTTTCTAACTCAAGTTATCCTTTAAGAACATAATAATTAATTCTAAAGGATGAGTAGACTTAGGGAAACAGCAACATAAATATTGACACAAACAGTATGTAACTTGGCCAAGTGCCTGAATTTCTTCCTCAAGGTGAGCATGGAGGTGTCAGACTAAGAAAACCAAAGAAAGCAAGACACACAAAGACAATAGCACTATGGGGGAAATACAGTTTCTTCCGCCACCGCAGTAAAGGAGCTGCTACTTGGGTAAAGAGGAGAATGGTGACAAGAGATAAAGTGTCAATAGCTACCCCCACCTGAGGAGGGAGCAGACAAGGAGGAGGATGACTTACTAGCAGTGGCCTGTGTGAATATTTTTAAAATGTAATAGTTTTTAAGTGCATTACATAAGCATGAGTCTCTAAGAAGAAAACTATCTTAAAATCCATGCATTTCATTCAATTTAAACAGTAGTACAAATAATTCATGAAAAGAGAATCCAAGTACAGCAAACCTCCAAACTAAACAAGGCTTGAAATCATGCACTATTCCTCACCCCTAGGATGGCTTAGCTCGTAGGGACCAAGCACTGAGCCAGGCAGGACTGTGAGAATTGTTTTGCTATTATGCAAACTATGTAACTGTGGTGTAGCTGCTTGTGTAGTCTGTTTCCCCTTTCTGACCTTGAGGGTGGTGAAGCTTTGACCCATAGATAGATAGTGGCCCGGGCATTTAGCAGAGTGGTAGAGTGTTTGCCTAATATTTGCAGTTCCCTGGGTTCAACCTCCTGGCACTAGAAAAAAAAAGATTGAAAACTGATATAGAGTCCATTAAGAATAATAATCGGGTACTACACCATAGCTCAGCTCTTAGCCACTATGCTATATTGTTGCCTTTAAGCCAATGGAAAATTTTCATCTGCAATTATTTAATGGAAATATTTAACAGAATTTCATGCCAGAAAATTCCAGGAAATGAAAAAAAAACTAAAATGTTGAAAGTTAACACAAGCTATTTCACTTCATTGCCTTGGCAATTCCAGATTAGAAATTAAATACAAATGAACACAGATACACACTGTTCTTTAAATATGAGCTACTCTTTGCATATTACATTGCAATTTTCAAAGTCAATGTAGATTTTTGAGTGTTTTTAATATCGTCTGCTGAGGAAATAGTGAGTACATAGAAATAAATAACTGTTCTTTACTTCATTTACACTATACTGTCTTCTCTTGTATCAGCCGATTAAATACTTCCCCAATCTCTTTCACAAATCTAAAGCACAAATTATTTTGTAAGTTGACAAAAGAGAAAAGTTTTTTTTGCAAGTGCTTTCTGCAAGTGCTCAGGATACAATAATCTTCCTCATTCTTTTGCCTTAGTTTGAATCATTTTTCAAATGATTTAAGCTGTGTTCTCTTAATAATATTAGATATGGTCATTAAACAAATTAGCAATTGCTAAATTTCAGCATATTGTAAGATTTAGTTTGGGAGATAATGCATGCAAAACGCCAATAATAAGATTACATCAGTGACCTACAAGCAGGAGCACAGAGCACCTTTCTTCTTACAAGATTGGAAAGGAGCTCTCTGTGGAGCCGTCCTAAGAAAGAAATGGAAGGGTATGCACAAGGGCATGTGGCAAAGGGCTCAGTAAGCCTTACTAGGAGATGGCTGAAAAATGGTGGAAAGACTTGGAACTCTTTTTGGTCTCAGAGTTTCTGTGGTAAGGCAAGATACTCTGCCACTGTGCACACAGATCACTGCATGGTAAATATTCATCTTTAAAGCACACACACAAATATTCTAATGTTCCAATTCCACTGGAAGAGTTACTTCACAGGATAATTACATGACTTCTGGGTAGTGCTTAAGTGAATTATAGGATGCCCATTGCATGTTCTCAGAGAGCTAATGGGTTCCCTTGACTCTTAAGTCCACCCTGAAGTCTCTTGGTGTGTCCTGTAATTCCAAAGCAAATGAGACCACAAGAAGGACAAAACTATATTTTGTTTCCTGGTAACATACATAGATTAGTCATCCTTCATGAAATAGCACCTGAAATTTAAAATGTGTAGAGGCCTTCTGAAACTTTAAGGAGAAGCACTCTTCTCTCTGATTTTAAGTTACCTCGATTTATATCATCTTCCCTAAATAAATTACTCAAAGGAGATAAGCTGTCACTCAAATTATATGAAGGAGGAATGGATGGATTGTAATGGACTCTAGGTCTCAGTATGTAGAGACCAAGGCCTGGCACCTGGCTTAGCTTCTGCCTCAGGAGATCCCATTCGCATTGCTCCTTAGCTGACTAAGGATGTTTCTCAAAATACTCTGCATGTGTTTCTGTATGCCTTTGTCTGTCCCCTGCCCCTGTTTCTATTTCTATCTATGTCTCTGTCTATCTCTCTTTGTCTCTCTGACTCTGTCTTTCTCTGTCAATGTCTCTTCATCTCTGTTTCTGTTTCTGTTTCTGTTTCTGTTTCTGTTTCTCTCTCTCTCTCTCTCTCTCTCTCTCTCTCTCTCTCTCTCTCTCTCTCTCTCTCTCTCTCCTCTCTCTCTCTCCATTACTGAGAATTACATTTAAGGCCTCACACATGCAGTTATGCTACATTTCCAGGCCTTTTTATCAATTTATAAAATATTTTATTAGCATATATATTATACATAGAGCTGTATTTCATAAGGACATTTTAGACTAGTATCTAATATTCTTTAATTATGTCCCTCTATAAAACATACCTCCCCTTTCAATTCCTTGCCCTCTCATTAGACCTCTATGTCCATCTAGAGAGTTTTGTTTCTATTTTTGGGCCATATATATATATGATTTTATGTCCATATAATTCAAATTTTTGGTACTACAAAAAGAGAAAATGGGATATTTATCTTTTAAGTCATGGTTAAATTTCTTTTTTTTTAATGTCTTCCTTTCCCATTTTTACCCTTTTGCAATTTTTTTATTATTTTCTATATTCTTTGTTTACATTCCAAATGATTTCCCTTTCCCAGTTCCCCACTCCCCATAAGTCCCATAGGCCCTCTTCCCTCTGCCCATTCCCCAATGAACCCCCTCCCACTTCTCTGTCCTGGTAATCTCTTACAATGCTGCATCAAGCCTTTCCAGGACCAGGGCTCTCTCCTTCCTTCCTTCCTTGGAAATGATTTGATATGTGAGTTTTGTCTTGGGTATTCAGAGCTTCTGGGCTAATATCCAGTTATCAGTGACTGCATTCCATGTGTGTTCTTTTGTGAATAAGTTACCTCACTTAGGATGATATTTTCCAGTTCCAACCATTTGCCTAAGAATTTCATGAATTCGTTGTTTTGTGAGCCACCATGTGGCTGCTGGGAATTGAACTCAGGACCTCTGGGAGAGCAGACAGTGCTCTTAACTGCTGAGCCATCTCTTCAGCCCCTAGAAAGGATCTTACTATATTGTTCAAACTGTCTTGGAAACCACTCACTAGACCACAGTACAGATGGTCCTTTTGTCTGAACCTCCAGAGTAGTGGGGCTACAAGCCTCACTCTATATAAAATTTTTATTTATCCTTTTCTTTATGCCTACTGGGATTTTGCCACTATTGAAATGTTTTAAGGAATTGTGCCTTAGTTGGACATGCATATCACCAATACACTCTGCACTAACATCATAGTCTAATTCAGCATTTTCTAAACTGTAATGTACTGAATTCATAATAAAGCTAATCAGTTATCCACAGGCGTGGTCAAATTGTTCTCTGTGTTTAAGGTCAAATTGGGTTTGACTCTTTAACAGCTTCCACTTCTATTCTTGCAAGAATCTCTTAAGAGATTCTCTCAATCTCTCTCTCTCTCTCTCTCTCTCTCTCTCTCTCTCTCTCTCTCTCTCTGTGTGTGTGTGTGTGTGTGTGTGTATGTGTGTGTGTGTGTGTGTGACTGTATGTGGTGTACATATTAGGATGAAAGCACATGTATAAGGACCAGATATCTTTGTCTATTACCTTCATTCTTTTTCTTTTGAGACAATCTCTTCCAGCAGTAAAAACTTCTCCATCCCCATGGGGGCACACATTAGCCACGCCCAACTTTTTATGTGGATGCTTGGGTTTTGAACTCAGGTTTTACTGTTTGAGAACCCACTGAGCCATCTTTCCTTGCCAAATTTGGCTTAAATGTGTCATAATAATAATTTTAAATAGTGACAAGAGTTTTGTTCTTTTCTTACACAGCCTTTGATTTTTTTTTTTTAATTTGAGGTTATAATGTTTTATTCTCTGATTCTTGTATGAGTTTGTGCTTTCCTACCATGGATATTACACCTCTCTGGAAGGGAGGAACTTTCTTTCCAGGTGTTCTAACACCCTAAACTTTCACTCTAACTTTCCAGAGTGTTCATTATCGCTCTAAGGTTTAAATTATTAATGCCATCTGGAATCACATTCATGAAGGAAGAATGAAATCATATCTTGTGACATCTACATATATGGAAATTTCAATATCTTGGCACTATCTATTAGATGACCATCTGCCTTCTTCCCTAATTAAACATTTCTTATAAGCTACATGTACATATCTACCTCCCATTGTAAACCTACCTTTTTAATTAAGTCCAAGTTCTTTGGTCAAATGTCTTTGGCTAGTCTTTCCCTCCATGGTGGCTGACTTACAGCTACTACCCATAGCGAATTTCAAGAGGATAGATATGGATATAATGATTGAATGTTTACAACCTGCACTCTGAAATATTAAGAATTTGTTTTTGTGAATTGAAGAAAGCATCATAAAAATTAATATTTATGGTGGAAATTTCCCCCAATTTATACTATTTGCCACCTTTTTGTTATTGCAGTAAAGTTATTTCTAAGACATAGCAATGTTGAACTGCCATTTTTAATGGATTTGGGGAGGGGTATTTCATTCTCAGATAGCTCATTGTTTTGACTTCCAAGTGAGCACTTTAGAATTTCTTAAACTCTGTCAAGATCTTCAGTGTAAAGGTGCCTGGGTTTTGTTATAGCCTCTGTTACTTTGCAGATTGAATTAATGAAGACTTTCATTTTTAACACCAATCTGCTTTTTTTTTAAAAAAATGCCATTGCTTTACATTCTTTTCACTTAATACATGGCTTGTTGGAGGTTAGTTTATCAAGGCAAGCACAAGTGATACAAAAACATCAATACCACATCCCAACATAGGAAGACACTCATATCCTAAATCATTTCCTGAAATTCTTTTCCTTCTTGTAATTGTCACTGTTTAAGATAATAAATTGGGGAGAATAATTCATTCATCCTAAGACAGTTGACCTCTAAGGCTATGACCTCAGAAGAGGTTAATAGTGTAGTAATAACTTGAGAAACAGGACTTAGGAATGGAGTTTGGTTGAAGCTCTGCACAAAATATTACTGTTGAACTAGAAAACATAAAATTGCTTTGCTTTTTAGCTAAGTTCTATATTATCATAAGACAAAAATAAAAACAAAAAGCCAGATTCTATTAAATAGATTTGTAATTTAAACATGTTACATTTTATTACTATGGAGTTGTTAATGTCCTGAGTAGAAAAATGTCCCTTGCCATCCGCTTTTCGCCATTATTGTGAGATAGCCCTGTCACCACTTTTCTTCCCCAGGTCCTGGGTTGGTTACTGCCGACACTCTTTGATTTCATTCAATCTGTTTTTGTTTTATTGAGATAAAATTTAACAATGTAGCCTAGGATAGTCGAAGTTACTGGGTTGGTCTGGCAGCCTGAATAAAATGACCTCCATGGATTCATATGTTTTAAAAAAGAACATATGAATATGAGCAGTTTGTAGAACTGTTTGGAATGGATTAGGAGGTATAACATTCTGGGAAGACATTTGTCCACTAGGGGAGGACTTTAAGGTTTCAAAAGACTCACACCATTGTCATTGTGCTGCTTCCTGCTTTCTGCTTGTGGATCAAGATGTGAGCTCTCAGATGCTATTCCAGGCACCTATCACTATGTCTTCTCTTCACAATCATAAACTCAAAGTCAGTGGAAGCTTAAACCTAATGAAACTCTTTCTTCTATAAGTTGATCATGATATCTTGCCACAGTAATACAAAAGGAACTAATAGCTCAGGATGTCTTGCTTTACCCATAATCCTTCTTCATCCAACAAAGTGCTGGGAATACAAAAGTGTACCTCCACACCTGCTTCATTTTGCCTTTTTCCTATCTATCTGTCCATCAATCAATCAATCAATCAATCAATCTATCTATCTATCTATCTATCTATCTATTGACCTATCTATCTATCCATCCATCCATCTTGCTGGTGATGGAATCCAGGACCACACAAATGTTAGATAAGACCACTGAGCTACATCACTTGCCTCTATTAATTAAATTCTTTTGAATGTTTTCTATTTTACATTCAAATCCCATAAGAACCTACAGATTCTTGACACATGCTACAGAAATCCCTCAACTTCCATCAGCATTTAGATAATATCTCTAGATACTATGCATCATTTCATTGATATGTTGTTACCTTACCATGTTTAATTTTCTGTGTGTGCTAATTTTACATGGGCCATAAAAATCACAACTGTACCTATAGAGTTAGGAGCACTTCAAAAAGGAACTATGTAAATTAAACTTACTGCTCAGTTATATTTAGCTGAGTGGAGGTACTGCTTTAAATGTTCTCTTCAAGGCGATGGAGAACCCCCTTGAGTTCAGAATCCTGTATCAAGGTCAGCTCTGTCTGAAAATCATTCCCCCTTTTCCTCTAACTCTCATTACTGTTCTCCCTTCATCCACACTTTTTAGTTCAGGAGGACTCTTAATGTGATTCTGTTGTTTCTAATACACTGTGGATGGTTTGTCTTTTTTTTTCCTTTTTTTTTAACATAAAATAAAATGCAACCTTTGGAAGGCTATTCATCTGTCTCCAGAAAAGGTCATAGAAAGAATGCCATAGAATTTTCTAATGGCTCATCCATCAAAAATGCAGCTTTCCATTGATTCTTTGTGAATTGTCAATTTCCAAACAGCCTCAGGGATAAGCCTCATTCTTTGAGAAGAAACCCTTGATAGGGAAAGGGATGAAGTGATAAATGATTTTTTTTCTGGTGTTTTCCTTTGGGAATGACAGCTTGCTCTGAGCCTCCAGCAAAAGGTTCCTTCCAGGAACTACCTGTGTAAAAGACTTTGAGAACAACAGTGTTAGAAACCTGGAAATAGCAGTCTAAACAAAAAGTCACCACCTAAATGTTTGAGTCACATTAATGGCTTGCCAAGAAAGAAACTAATAAGCTGACTTAAAATACATGGTCTAACACATTGATTGTATGATATATTTTTAAAGTAAGTCAAAATACCAAAGGTCTATGAGGTCTGTTTGGGTCTATGAGGAAATCAAATGAGGTTCTTATCAGAAAATATCATTTGAATCACAACCAGCACTGAGAGGAATTAGATTCCGTTTTTAAAACATGAAAAAAAGATAAACTACCTGCATCATTTCACATTCAGTGCTATGGAACATTTTTTTTTCACTTATCAAACCAGAAAAGGTATATACTGCCCTTTTTGCTATACTTCTGACTATCATTGTAGGAGTGAATGTTGCTAGGTATCTGCTTGAAATTAATAGTTCTATATTCAAAATCTAATTACTATTTTACTGTCATTTATGACTATGGGCCAAAAAAATGTCAGTTCACCTTTCACATGTGCCACAAACAGTAAACACGGATAAATGATGAAAGACGGCAAGTTCTGCAGTGGGAGTCAGGGAATGATACTATTCCTATTCCGACTCCCACAAAGGCCCTGCATCTTAGATGTAGTGGAAGATAATGATGAAAGTGGAATCTTCAGAGCAGACTTCAGGTGCAAGAGAAAAAATTTAATGTGTATGCATTCCACATGCATGCAGAAAGGACATCTGTATGCGCACTTATACCTGAAAATGCATGTTTAATGTGTAGAACACAGATATACATACATGCACATACATACATAGACAAATATAAGCACAAGAAATATTGATGCACACACAAGCCTGTAACATATATGCACACAAACACAGTAATGTACATGTGCATGAATAGATATGTACAATGCAGGAGATAAGTATGCTTCAGGCATGCATATATACAACACACATTCATATGAACACACAATTTACATGGGCATATATATACAGCTTTCATGTCTTAGGCCTAACCACAGGTATGTATATGCATGGATACAGAACATATTTTTATACAACATATATACAAAATACTTGTGAACACATATGATATGGATATACATACATGTGCACACACGAAAGAGACACTAGAAGTGTGTTTATGATAGACCAGATTATATATATATATATACACACATATATATATATATATATATATACATATACACACCACACACACACACACACACACACACATATATATATATATATATATATATATTAGTTATATCTGAATTTCAAGAATGGGAAATAAGAGGAACTGTTTTGTCTGTTGTGATTTATGATTACATTATTCCTAAAACTCTGACATTAAATGTTTAACACGATGATGCTTGTGAGACTTCATCCTCCTACCTGAAAATGAGACTCCTAAAGAGCTAAGGTTTTCTAGGCAAAATGAATAATTTGGATAATGCCTTATTAAGGCATTAATAATTAAATGCTGCCTTTATTAAGCAGCAATTTGAGGCAGTTCTGGTTTTGTAGTTGTTGTTGCTATTGTTGTTGTAATATTAGGAATTTTAGCCTTAAAACTGCAAAGTTGGAGAGTTTATTATCTTCCAATACCATTAATACAGTAGTGACATAAATTTTCTGGATATAACCAGAATGGATGTGAGGTCTGTGGGGAGGAAGTCCCAGTCCCTATGGGGAAATCTACCACTGATGTTTTGCCCTATGATCGTGCAGTAAACTGCCTTCCAAAGGTGCAAGGTTACATCTGTTGACCGCAGCAGATTTCAGCCTCTCAGAGAAACCTCTTTGGCAGTAGGTGATGGTCAAAGCTCATAAATGGCCCCAATTCTGATTTTGCTGTATTGGGAGATGAGTGATTTCTGTAATGGAGGTACATGTATCCACAGTGCATTGGATACAAATATGTTGCTCTCAATTTTCAAAATTATTTTAATAATGAAAAAAACTGTCATCCTCCAGAGATTGCAAACTACCTCCAGATAGTGTGTTCCACACTTAGAATATGCACCTGTCTCTTTCTATGCCTCAGACTCCTCTTATGTGTATTTTCATTTTCAGTTCTTAGCATGCATTGAAGATTAATAAGGCTGTTTTGAGTTTTCCTATCACTCTATGCGATTTCTGCTCTATCAGTTCATTCTCTCCAGATAACATTTTGTGCTTCCCTTAAGCTTCCCTTGCTTAGTGAGTTTTTATTAGAAGCTAGCATTGTGAACCTTCCATCCTCCGGAGTTTGCTGGCCTTTGTTTCAGTATGCAGTTACGTTGCTGAAGATCATCTGCATCTTTGTGAAACTGCTTTTAGTCTGTGGCAGACCAGGTCATCAGTGGGCTGCTTTTTCCCACAACTAAGGTGTGTCTCAGACACTAAAACATGCTTTGTCTATTCTGAAAGGCAGAAATGAAACTCTTCCCAGTCCCATTCCACACCCACAATCGTCCGATTTGCTTCCTTATGAAGAGACCTTTTCCGCAACCCCTAATGATCTCAGGAACTCTTCCTTGCTCCTGCTATAATTAACCTTGCTCATTGTTGCTGCCTTGGGCTCCTATATGGTTATAAATCTTCAACAAAAACCCTACCTTTGTTTTAAGTCTCTCTTCTTATCTCTTGTATAAGTCCTTTACAAGATGCCCTGTTTGGCTGTTACTTTACAAGAAATACAAAAAAATGGAGAAGATAGAATGGCTATAACATGGGTCTTGTTAAATTTTCTCTCAACTCCTTCTTAGCTACATTGAAAATACCAGAACTTTCGTTTAGGGTTTGAGGAAAATACTGGTATTGGGAATAATGTAGTAGGGGAAATTGACTTAGGAATTACTGCCCAATTATTTTTGTGTACTTGAGGCAATGAGAAAGAATAAACCACCTACTTAAAAAAAATTCCCTCTTATTATAGGGTAGGGAAACTGCTCCATGCAAGTATCAGAGACAATTTTAGAGCTTAAATTGTTCGGATGTTTTATCATATTTTACACAAAATGATAAATGATGTTACTGTAGTCTTGATGTTTCTGTAGTATGGATTCTTTGTGTCTGTTTTAATAGAAAATGAGAGTAAGACAGAGAGACAGAGATGGCAGCAGACTCCTGGAGCAGTGAGTTGAGAAATCACATCTTCAGCTATAATCATGAAGCAGAGTAAACTGGAAGTGGAAATGAGGTTATAATCTTTCAAAGCCCACTCCCAGTGCCATACTTCTTCCAGTAACCCTCTACCTCTTAAAGGTTCCATAACTTCCCCAAACTGCACTGCCATCTGGGCACCAAGTATTCCAGTGCCTGTAGAATAGATTTCTCATTCAAACCACCACAGTATGTATGTATGTATGTATATGCATGTCATTAAATTTTATGTATGTATGTGTATTTATGAAAGAGCCTGTATTGTGTGTGCCCCTGTGTGTTTATATATTTGTATCTGCATACATTTGTGTATGTTTGTATGTGAGAGCATGTGTGAGTGTATGTGTCTTCTATGCTTGTTTATATGTATGTATATTGTGTGTTTGTACTTGTATATGTGTTATTATGTATGTTTGTGTGTGTGTTCACTTCTTCATAAGTGTATATCTGTGTCACTAATCACCTAAATCTTGTTAACACTAATTTCAGACAGACTGTTGCCTGAGGGATACTTCTTAGACAATGTCCTCTCTGAGTCAAACACAAGCAACTCCTAGTTTCGGTACTCTTAAAGAAGCAGTGTGTGAAATAAGAAGCATTGTTCTTCCCTCTAGAGACTGACAAACTGTTGAAAAAATTACAAATCTGTTCATGTTATGCTGTGCTTGGACAGATTTTGACTCTGTAGAAAGCCAGCCAGCAGACTCTGGACCAGAGCCATTCCACTTCTCCAGAGATAATCTTACAAACCTACATCAAACTCCTTCACATGGCCAGCTCTCAGAACGATCTGTCCTGGCCTAGAATTCCTCCTTTGCACTCAAATTCACCTCAGAGAAGAATTTAGGGCCAGGTGATGGTGTTCAGAAATGCAAGGAAGCCAAAGATAAAGGAAGAAAGATGTCTTTCCACTGCATGGACGCACAGAACCCCGGCATAAACCTTTTTCCCAATGCTGAGCCTTGTATGATACAAACATCAGACCCAGGGACATGCTGCCAGCAGAAGTGGCTCTTTTCTGTCAACCACATCCATTTTCAGAAAAAGCTCCATCTCGTTCATCTTTCTCCTTCCCTGAGTAGAGCATAGATCTGACTCTAGCAGGACTGTACAGAGTTTAAAGACAGTTGGGCTACTTCAAAACAAATAAAATAAGAATCTATGTCAGCAACCCTCAAAGAACACACCAGTCACCAAGATGTTAAGGTTTGAGGATTTAAAACTAAGTGGTTTTGTTTACTTGTTTTGCTTGCTTGGTTTAAATGGGGTCTCAGTTGCATTGCCCAAGCTCCCCTTGAACTCTGGTGTTCCAACTATCCTCTAACCCCAGCCTCTTGATTAGCTGAGACTATATGCATATACTCTCATGCCCAGGTGGAGGAGGAATGTATTCTGGAAAGGAAATACCTATCAAATTACCTTACCACGGCACTAAGAAGGCTGAGCAGGGGAAATCACAGGTCTGAGGCCAATCTGGGCCACATGGTAAATTACTGAATCAAAAACAAAACAAACATGTATGACATTAAATTCATATTCAATAAACATTTCTTATCAAGTTCTGAATGGTTGTCTTAACATGTGACTTAGTATGCATATGCCTTTACTTTTCTCATATTTATTTGCTTGTTAACATATTCATATAGTCAATAATGATTAGTAGAATAGATACCAGGGCCTGGTGAAAATTGTAAGTTGTGAAAACATATTTACTATGGAGAACACAGAATGCAGTGATGTTTTGCCTGAACATGTGTCTGTGTGAGGGTGCTTGATCTCCTGAGACTGAAATTACAGACAGTTGTGAGCTGCCATGCATGTCCTGAGAGTTGAACTCAGGACCTCTGGAAGAGTAGACAATGTTCTTAACCACTGAGCCATCTCTTCAGTCCCTGGAAACAACATACCTTGCTATAAAATTGCTGCCCTATGAGTCCTGGGCTGATAAAGGCTGAAAGCAATAACATTTACTCAAAAATGTGCAAAAGGAATTATCACGCTTCTAGTGGCTTAGGTCTGAAGAAGGCAAAGGACTCTGAGTGGAAGAAATCCCCTGAGGCTCAGAGGGATGTGATAAGCAACCCAGGAAAAGAGGAGAGGGGACAGCGATTGAGGGCTCTGGCATTAGGGGACCTTGTCGACCATAATAAGGCTATTGCCTTCCATTAAAGGGTTATTGAGAGCCATCAGAACCTCCAATCCATAGCTCCTAACTCCTAGCTCCTAGCTCTCAAGAGTCACCTGAGTTGCAAAACTAGACTTCCTCCATTCCCTAACTCCTGTGGTACCCACTTGAACTCTCAGGAACTCAGCAACTGCACTAAGTGCTGCTGTCCATCTGGACCAGAGGAAGTTTCCTTTTGCATTGTGTAATGGTTAGAAAAGAGATGCATAACTAGTCAAGATGCTAAGAATGAAGGATAGTTGAGTGTGAATCCCTAAGTACATCTGTAGGAATCCTGCTAATACCCAGAAATCTCATGAAAAGGAGAGTAGAAAGACTGTAAGAGTTGGAGGATGGGCAAGACTATGACTTCTGGGTAGGATATGGCAGATGCAATCAAGAACACCAGCACCATGGCAGCCTCCTATGACCTGTACAAAAACATTAGACATAAAAGTAGGCAGGAGAGTAGGTAGGAAGGAGGAGGTCTATGGGTGTTGGAAAGGGAGAACAGGGTAATGAGAGATAGATATGTTTGTACTATATTACATACACATATGAAATTGTCAAAAATTTAAAAAAAAAAATTCAAAGAAGAAAAGAAAGAAAATGAGATCCACCAGCCTCCAGAGCCTTTTAAACTCATGAGAGATTTAGATGTTTCAGAGGCATTCACTGTACCAGTGGAGTAACTGAGGGTATAAAATTGAGAGAAAGAATATGATGTGACTTTAACCAGGATATAACAGCAAAAGAGACAAAACCATGAAAAGGATAAAGTTGGAAGAATATGCATGGGAGATTAGTGATGGATGGAACAGAAGAGAGAGTGGGGCATGCTGAGTAACGTAGATGACCCCCAGAATTTTGGCTTCTATTGCTGTGCAGGTACCATCTTGCAACTGCGATGAGCACTTCAGAGTCAGCTTTTGTTCTTGCCATGCTGGGGTTGGAGTGACCATCATATCTTTATGTGGCATGGTCAGCTTTAGAACTGCACATACTTCTGCAAGCTCTGCAATGAGGCTCTGACATTTAACTCTGGAAGCTCCAAGCGTCCCATTTATCTTTGAGGTGCCAGGTTAGCTCTGATGACCCAAAGCAAAGGCTTTTCTCCCATTTAAAAACGAAGCAGAGAAATGTGAAGCATTGTAAGAGAGGGGAACAGAACAGGCTCTGTGGTGGCAACAGGAAAGGGCGATGTGATTGAAGGAAAGGAGGGGTCTCTAAAGCAAGAACGAGTGACTCAATAGATTGATTTCCACATGGGATTTCATTGGGAACAAAAGAGATTGTATCAATCCAGGAACAGCGAGTAAAGAGTGAGAAATGGCACACAGTACCTTTCAATGATACTCCTGGCCTTCTAGTGTGTAGGGGGACTAGTGGAGGACAGGTGAGGAGGGAGATTGTCTGTGCTCTTTGGTAAAACAGCTTGTTTACGCAGTTTTAAACATTGCTGGAAGGTCAAACTCATAAGAGAAGAACTTGAAAACAGAGGAAATAAAGATAACTGGTCTGCGTTACTAGGAAGTCTAACTTAAATGGTAGCTGGGGTACATGTGCATTCAGCTTTAAAAAGAGGCACTCCCTCACTAGAAAGGCAGGAAGTAGAAACGGTGAAGTAGGAAACCAAGATCTGCAGGCAAGCTCTTAGGACTTCCTAGAGGCCTCCAGGAACAGTAGCAGAACACAGGCAGACTGCCTCATGCATTTATTCCTCGTCAGCTGAGCCTGTCTATCTCCTTGATCTGCAGCAGACCTAGGATTTGCAAAGACAGTCTGTAACTGTTTCCCGATTCACACAATACTCATGAACATTTCTCTTCAAGGAAAGCATTATCAAGCTTGCTCTGCTTTCTCGGCCGCCATAGGCATCACGCTACATAGGTGTCAAGTTACATCTCAGACATGTAACTTTATATTGCTCAATAGGTTAGATATAACTTTAGGTGGGTAAAATGACGTCTGTATGTTCCTAGGAGTCTCCAGACATTATCTGATTGCAGAATTGATGCCTCGGTCTCTCTGAGGGGAACCCTGAACCCAGAACAAATAAGGTCACCAGTACTGTTTATGCTTGCGCCTAACACATTTTATTTTATTTTTTTTAATAACCCACATAATCCAAATGAGTATTTAGAGTAAATGAGGACATACTTAGGGACAAGGGTAGCATAGGAATTCAAGAATGAACTTCCATCTGCATCCCACAGATGCATTAAGACATTTAGCCTTAACGTACACTCAGAACACATTCCATAGGTCAGAAAATGGGTGTGTCAGTTTCACACATTTTCTGCAACCTTTCTCTTACTTTCTAATACCCTCTCTATGGCCTTGAATTTCTGACAACTAGTTCAGCTCCTTACTTTCCTCTTCCTAGAAAGCTTGGCTAACATTCTGTAACTAGAAATCTTGGTGGCATCAACATTACAGATAGCTTTTCTTATGTGTACAGTGACTCCTCGAAAGCTCTGCTTCTCTAAGCCTCATGTTCAAAGGACTACATGTGGTACTGTATGGAAAGAGCCACACATGAAACAGAAATGAGGGAGCCAAACTCAAGAATCTGAGATGCAAGTCAGCAAAAAGATTAAAAAGCAGGAAAACAATGTCTGCAGGCCTTTAAGTATATTGCACAGTCTAACTATAACATTTATTCTGTGTTTGCCAACAGAACTTTAAATGGTTACTTCAAGGCCTACCTTATAGGTGAGGAGGCAGAGTATACACAATTTATCCAAGTTAGGAGTTTAAGTATTGCCTAACTGCTTCCAAATCTTTTGCATTTTCCACTATGTTCCCTTGATTCCTAATGAACAAATGGAGGAGGAGAAGGAGGAGGAAGAGAAGGAGGAGGAGGAAGAAGAGGAGGAAGAAGAGGAGGAGGAGAAGGCATACAGTGAGCTAAGGCAGAGATATCAGTGACTTCTTTGATAGTATCAGTCAGGCAAGGGGTCCAGTTAGAAGAGCCCCTGGACTGGAGTGGTCTGAGTTCCCCAGAAGATGAGAAGAGACAATGTGAATCAGGATTCATAGTGTTCACAGTATCATATTGATGACAAAACAAGAACCTGGCAGGAAAAAAAAGTCACTATTGTACAAGGAAACGATGAGATAGAAATCTCTATATAAGGATGGGTATCAGGATGTTTGAAACCTGAACCACCATTTTTCTCTTCCTAGAGGACAGGACCTTCAAGATCTGTAGGCATGCAAAAGGCCAGCTAGAAATTCAAGAAAAAGAAGGGACCACTAAGAAGTGTTCCCAACCCTGGCATGCTAATCATAAAAAACTATAATCACCTCCTATAGACAGTTGCTTATAAGCATCTGGGTAATCTAGATGTGCTCCATCGTGTGTTTGTTTCGTATCTCTTCTTTCTAGGGTAGGGATACTGGGCTTGATAAAGGATTGATGCTGATTCCTTGTGTTCATGCCTAAGTACCTGTATAAGAAGGCAAGATAGATACCTACTGCCATGGTAACTGTATGATAGGAGAGGAGGAAGACGGACAGCCTCAAGAACATGTGAACAGATACATGAAATAGTAGAGGAAGAGATACAATGGGAAGGAAGGATGATAGCAATAATAAGTTGGTGGAGTCTCAAGGCTCCTAGGCAAATCCATAGTGTTAGATTTGTTTCCAAATGGGCATAGACTCGATCCAGATCAGTCCCCAGGTCAAGACATGTAAATAGCAGAGCAGCATTTATGTTTGGAAGATATAGGAGATTGTGGTTTAGAAATCAAGATTCTGGGTATTAATGGACTGAGATTTAACGTAAAAGCACAATGATGATTAAAGTGACTTTTATTTACACCCCAAAATCCTTCACTATTCTGCATGTGATTTAGAAATAAAAAACTAAAAACACTGTAATAACTTCTAACTGGTTCTAGATAATGAGGACAATTAGAAAGTGAGTTCCTTGAAAGAGATCTATTGTGTTCAGACTACTTTCTAAAGCACTGTTAGAAATGGCAGATTTCCATCCCACCTAAATCTCCTTAGACACTGCCTTTATTTATATTTATTTCACAATAATCTGCTATTGTAGTAAACTTCTTGGGACTGTTTCTTACTCAAGGAGTGTATTTGATTCAGTTATAAGATACAGAGCTTCTGACTGATCATCAAAAGTTACTAGCTTGCAAAATATTTTAATCATATTATCACCTGGCTACCACAGGCAAGTTACAAAATGCCAGGAGCCAACTGTCCAAATGCCTATTACTTACATAAGTCATTCTGCATGAGTTCTGGAAGACACACTGAGTTCTATTACAGGAAGCAGGAAAAGTTTCATAAGACAAACACTTGCCAGTATGAGCAACCCAAATATATAGTTGGCCTTTTCAGCTTCCATTCCCAGGACTTTCTGAATAGTTCATATGAAAGCCGCAAAGACATATGGATGTCCTTATGGATTTAGAGAGGTTGGCCTAAATCCCATCATGAGTACAGATATTGTGTGCATCCCATGCAATGAATGGCTTTTAGAATTCCTCAAGATAGACAACTAAGGGTAGCAGTTATGTTTGAGATTTGGACTGAGGTGGGAGGGAGGGAAAGAGGCAGGAAGGGTGCTCTTTTAGTGCATGGTAAGACTTGGGAGCACTCCATGACTGAGTCAAGATCATACTGTAAAGATTACAGAGCTCATAGGAAATCTTATCACAAGATAAGCTTATTGGGTTTAGACTACTTTCTAAAGCACTGTTAGAAATGGCAGATTTCCATGCCACCTAAATCTCCTCAGAAACTGCAGGGAAGGAAAAGTTACATGGTATCTGAATATGTGTAAATCATTTGTGACTGAAGAAAGATGCCATAATTTATTAAAAAGAGGGGTAACAATAGGATAGAGGAGTGGCTCTGTGGATAAAATTCCTGTAGTGCAAGCATGAGAAAATGGGTTTAAATCCCCAGCATCCAAGTTAAAGAGCAAAACAAAAAAAAGCAAAATACAAAAAACAAAAAACAAAACAAAAAACAAACAACCCCCTACAACTTGATATAATGCATATGCCTGTAAGCTCAGAGCTAGGGAGTAAGAAGGGGAAGATTTCTGGGGCTCACTAGTTGGTAAGTTGGTAGGTCTGGTGAGTTGGAAAGCTTCCTGTTCAAGGCACATCCAACATTGGCCTCTGGCTCCCACAGCACTCATGTAAATGCACACATACATACACACAAAAGAAAATAAGGAGCCAGACCATAAGCCTCCATTAGACACAAATCAGAAAAGGTAAGGATGAGATTCATTATTATGAGCATGCCTAATGGGAACCTCTATTTTTCTGAAGAATAAAAAAAAAAAAAAAAAAAAAAAAAAGGTCATTACAGTAAAGTGCTTTCATCCTGGTACCGCTTTGACACTATGTAGAAGACACATCAGATTCTGGAATCCCTACGGGCACTTTGTATGTAAGAAAAATGCATCTCTTCAATATTCAATTTGTCATTGTCCGAGTACATTCTAAATTTATGCTTATTCTTCTTTAATGAACATGGGAGTCTGAATAGCAGTACAATTGCAGTGGCAAAAAAAAAAATTGTCCATCTTTAATAATTGTGAACTATGTAAGGGGACAATTGCTAACATATCTGACCACTGTGGTTTCAAAGATAGTCCACCTCTGGAAGAAATCTCAAGAAACAACAAACTAAGCCTATGGTATGGTTCTCTAGAGGGGTGATGCTATGTGTCTAATGGGAGTGTTCAGCCCTTCAAGAAAAGTCTATTATAAATTTTAATCCATGTCTTAATTCCATTTTCTTCTTCTGTGATAAAATATTTTGATGGAAGCACCTTTAGGGAAGAAAGGATTTGCTTACCTCACAGCTCCAGGCTAGAGTCCATCACTAGAGGAAAGTAAAGGTGGCAGGAAGCTTGAAAAATCTGGTCACATCCTCAGTCAAGTTTAGGAGAGAAAGATACATGTATGGCAGGACTCTGCTATTGCTTCCTGATGTAGACAGTTCAAAGAACAGTGACAGCCGTGCATGACTGTAATCCCAGCACTTGGGTGGCAGAGGCAGGCAGATTTCTGAGTTCAAGGCCAGCCTGGTCTACAGAGTGAGTTCCAGGACAGCCAGGGCTACACAGAGAAACCCTGTCTCGTGTGGTATATATACACAATGGAGTTTCTAATTCAGCCATTAGAAACAATGAATTCATGAAATTCTTAGGCAAATGGATGGAGCTGGAGAACATCATACTAAGTGAAGTAACCCAGACTCAAAAGATGAATCATGGTATGCACTCACTAATAAGTGGATATTAACCTAGAAAACTGGAATACCCAAAACATAATCCACACATCAAATGAGGTACAAGAAGAACAGAGGAGTGGCCCCTTGTTCTGGAAAGACTCAGTGAAGCAGTATAGAGCAAAATCAGAACAGGGAAGTGGGAAGGCTTGGGTGGGAAAACAGGGGGAGGGAAGGGGACTGATGGGACTTTCAGGGAGTGGGGGTCCAGAAAAGGGGAAATCATTTGAAATGTAAATAAATATATCAATAAATTAAAAAAAAAAAAAAGAACAGCGACAGCCACCCTGGATTGGTCTTTTCACATCAGTAAACACAATCAAAGCAATATCCCTGCCCCCACACATGCTTATTTACACATGTTCATAAGAGCAAGCTGGTATAGATAGCCCACACTGAGACTCTCTTTACAGGTGACTCTAAATACTTCTAGTAAACTCAAGAGGACTGGAGCAGGGGCTCATAGGTACCGACTTCTCTCAGAACCTGGGGTTGATTCCCAGCGTTGCCAGCTTCCGCATAGCATTTCATAACCAGCTGCAGCTCTAGTTCCAGAGGTTCCGAAATTCTTTTACGGCCTCTGCAAGCACTGTGATGACAGACACTTGCAAGAAAAAAAATACACATAAAATTTTATTTTATTTTAAGCAAGAAAATGATTTTCCTTTAGGAGCTAGATTGTGGCCAAATGACAACATTAAGATTTTTTTTCTATTTTATATATAAAAATTGATGCTTCGAAATCATATTGCAAAACTTTATTCTTCTATGGGAAGACAAAATAAAATGAGTGAACCGGAAATCATATTTCTTTTCTCTTGGCTTTAAACTTTTTAAATTTTTTTTTAAATTTCTTTATGTATTGTATATTTACCTATGTACATGTACCCATGGAGTCTGCAAGAATGTTTATGAGTCCCTAGAGATGGCATCTCAGACAGTTGTGAGCCACCAGACGTGGGGCTTAGCGAGAGGGCTTGGGTCCTCTGGAAGAGCAGCAGACACTCAACACTGTGCCATCTCTCATCCCCCAGAATAGTATTTTGATGCTTTGTTTCTTTGTTTTGTTGAATTTTCAAAGTCTACTTTTATTATCATCTCTTGTAAGATATATCTAAATCTATCTCTTTGTAAAATGATTGAAAATTAATTATATAACACTAAATATAAATTGGTGGTTAGTTACTAAAGGTAATGAAGAAATTAGGAAAATTTATTAAAAACAAAGAAATTACAAATTTCTTTACAAATAAGGCAAATACAGTTTTCTAATATAAGTAGTACATTTTGCAAAACATGTACTAAAAAATAACTTTATTCAAATATTTTCCTAACTGTAGACTTGTTTTAAAAATCACACATTTTTAATTACACACTAATTAGCCCTGAAGCGTAAAGTAGGAGTATATACATAGAATTCCCTCTAACAAGAGACATGAGCCAGGGGACCAGCATGGGACTACACCAATGACCTATGTTCTTGTGACTAAGTACAGTATTCATTGCCTTAGAACTCGCGGGACTTTAATTTCAGACCAATTAAGAGAATATTTGGCAGTCTCATTTAGCCTGATAATCAACAATCCCCATACAGCATAAGTCCCTTAAGAATTTACTAAATGAGAGACTTTGACAGAGATGATAGAAAAGTGGACAGAAATCTGCACAGATGAAATTACTGTTATTATTCCCTCCTTGGGATGTGTCTTATTTTTAACTCTTCTATATACATAGTAAATACTTTTTAAAAATGGGTTTTAAGATACCAACATCCCTATACATAAGAAGACTATATTGAGTGTCGGCACATAACTTGAATTTAATGTTCTAATTTTTACTGTACAGTGGATGTAGGATGTAGTAATCTTCATATACAGAACTTGAATCTCAAAGTACTTAAGTATTTGTCTAAAATATATAGTATGACAGGACTCCCTCCAAACCCTGAAACCAGAGACCTGGCTTCATCCATGACATCCTGAATAATGTCTGGAAAACTAGCTAAGGAGGGTGATCTGTAAATGTGGGGTATAAAGAAGTCATGAGAAAAGGAAGTGCTTGCTGGAAGAAATAAATGCAAGAAATTTTCAGGTTGATTATCCTCAAGGCAATGATCCACAGGAGGGGGTCAGAGGGGGGTTCTGCAGTCTCCTAGAACTTCCTGTAAGGAAGTCATCCTAAGAGAATTTAGAAAGACCAAACATGATTCTTGTGCAGGCATCCCAAGGAGGAAGTGGATGCGCTTTCTTACAACTTGTCCTTCTGATATATTATGGATCATAAAATATCTACAATTGGTGAGATCCTCTTCCAACAGTTAACAATGAGGTAAGAAATGGATACATGAGTTGGGTACGTAGGTGATAGAGATATATAGAAAGATACATAAATAATACTACATATTAATGAGATATGATAGATGGTTATTAGGTTATACAGAATGGAGATGGATATATAGGTGATAAAGTATAGATGAGATAGGAATAAAGATGATAGATACATTCATACATACAGATATGGTAAACAGACGATATATATAGACAGAAATAGATGATAACAGGTAGATAGATGATAGATATATAATAGGTAGATATTAACAGGGATGAAATAAATAATTGCAAGATAATAGATATGAGTAGATATAGACAAGTAGAAAGAGAGAAACAGAATTAAGTAAGTGATAGATATGTGTCAGATTCTTGAAGTCTGTCCTTCAATTTAGATGTAGCAATCAGGTTCTCTTTGATATAATATAGAAGGGGCAAACAATAAGTTATTCATTTATATATCCATTTAAACTTTATGTCACACCAACAGATAAATTTACCCAGGGTAGGATTTCAATTTTTCCAGCAATGACAGCATAAACGCTAATCATATCTACTGAAAGAATTTCTGTTCCTAGCACTAAATACTACCCTAGCCAGAGTGCTCAGTATTCTCTTGGCACTCTGTGACTTAATTGCTTATTTATTGCTGTGATAAAGCACCAAGACCAAGGAAAATAATAATTGAAAGCATTTCATTTGGGGATTATGGTTTAAGAGGGTTTGAATCTATGATGGTGAAGCAAAGGTTAAGAGCTTACATCTTTGTCCACAAACTGTAGGTAGAAAGTGGAACACTAGAGATGGCCCAAATCTTTTAAAACTTCAAGGCCTATGCAGTGACAGGTCTCTTCCAATGAAGTCATACCTTCTAATCCTCTCCAAACCATTGTATCAACTGGGAACCAGGCATTCAACTATATGAGCCTATGATGGGGTAATCATTCAAATTACTACACTATGGATATTTTAAATGATGTAGAGTAAACTGATTAAACCAAGAGTCTAGTGGTAGTATTATTTTAATTGTATGTGCATGATAATCACATAAGGAAATATATCTGGAAGAGGCTACTTGAATAGCCCTCACATCTTGATAATTGTGAGTATCCTAGACTAGTAAACTGGTCAGTTCAATTCACTTAAAGTATTCCAGCTACCAAGACATAAAATTTAATCGGCCAACTCAAAACCCTAAATATTCTGGTCTGAAATATTTCCAGGAAAAAAGTGAGGTTTGATTAAATTCGTATTAAATAAAAGAATATAATTATCTTTAAGCTGTTAATTCTTTTTTATTATTATTTTTCTGTCACAACCATGATGATATTCTGTCCTAGGAAACAAGACCTGACCTGATGGCATTTTCTCCTTTCTTTCTTCTTTCTTCTTTCTTTCTTTCTTTCTTTCTTTCTTTCTTTCTTTCTTTCTTTCTTTCTTTCTTTCTTTCTTTCTTTCTTCCTTCCTTCCTTTCTTTCTTTCTTTCTTTCTTTCCTTTCTTTCTTTCTTTTCCTTCCTTCCTTCCTTCCTTCCTTCCTTCCTTCCTTCCTTCCTTCCTTCCTTCCTTCCTTCCTTCCTTCCTTCCTTTCTTTCTTTCTTTCTTTCTTTCTTTCTTTCTTTCTTTCTTTCTTTCTTTCTTTCTTTCTTTCTTTCTTTCTTTCTTTCTTTCTTTCTTTCTTTCTTTCCATCCCTAACACTGTCCCTCATCTTGTTCCTGCCACAGAGTCCCTTCCCCCATCTCCCCTCCCTTTCTCCTCTGTGAGGAGGGGACACCCCTGGGTATACCTCCAGAAAGCTGATCATGTCTCTGCAGGATTAGGTGCATCCTCTCCCACTGAGTCCAGAGCAGACATCACTGTTGGGAATCAGATTCCATAGTCAGGCTACAACTTACAGATACTACCCCCAACTCCAGTTATTACGGGACCCACATGGAGACTGTGTTGTCCATCTGCAATATATATAGTGAGTGGGGGGGGGGGCTTATTCCAGCCTGCATATATTCTTTGGTTGGTGGCTCAGTCTCTGAGAGCTCCTAGGAGTCCAGGTTAGTTGACTCTGTTGGTCTTTCTGTGGAGTTCAGTTCTTGCCCCAGCTCTTTCATAAGAATTCTGATCTCAATCCAGTGTTTGGTTGTGGGTATCTGCATCTGTTTCAGTCAGCTTCTGGGTAGAGCCTTTCAGAGGACTGTTTATGCTAGGTCTGCAAGCATAATATAATATCATTAATAGTGTCAGTGATTAGTGCTTACCCATGGGATGGGTGTCAAATTAGGTCAATTATTGGTTGGCAATTCCTTCAGTCTCTGCTCCATGTTTGTCCCTGCATTTCTTTTAGACAGAACAAATTTGTGGGTCAAAAGACTTGTGGGTGGGTTGGTGTCCTTATCTAGGACACTAGGAGTCCTGCCTGGCTATGGGAGGTGGCCTCTTCAGGTACCATGTCCCCAATGTTAGACATCTCCTCTAAGGTCACCTGCATTGATTCCTAGGAGCCTTCTCTATCCCAGGTCTCTGGGACTTCTTAGAGATTCCCCCATCCCACACCATCCCCATTGTCTTGAACCTATCTGGAACTCTTGCCTGTCTCTCCGCACACCTGACCCTTAACCCTTTCATTCCCGTTTCTATTCCCTCTCCCACCCAGAAGAAAGGCTTGGGTCTTCCTTCTTGTTTAGCTTCTTTGGGTCTGTGAAGTATATCATGGATATCCTATACTTCATGGCTAATATCCACTTAGTGAATGCATACCAGGCATGTCCTTTTGGGTCTGGGATACCTCTCTCAGAATGGTATTTTTTAGTTCTATCCATTTGCTTGCAAAAGTCATTTTCTTTACTTAGTTATCATTGTGGGGTTGCCAAGCCCATTGCTGGTGGTGCCATCCCTGGGCTGGTATTGCTGGGTTCTAAGAAAGCAGATTGAGCAAATCATGAGAAGTAAGACAGTGAGCAGCATTCTTCCATGGCCTAGATCCTTCCAGGCATCAGATCCTGCCTTCTGCTTCCTGCACTTCATGAGTGCCTGCCTCACTGATGAACTATGATGTGAAACTCTAAGCAGAATAAACCCTTTCCTCCACAACTTGTATTTGATCATGGTATTTCATCACAATAGTCACTCTAAAACACCTACTCTAAATAATAGATTTCCTTTTTATAGTCAACTGATTTAAATGTTTGCATCAAATTCTCTACATGTGATTCATGTGTGTCAAACCAAAACACCACAACAAAATTTATCTGAAATCTTTAAGAGTGCATTATTAAGTTAAATATCAATATTAACTTTTGATAAATTCACTCATGCTCAAGTTAGAATATAGAACATATGGTTTGGGGAATATTTGATACATTTGCATAAGACATGAAAGTTTTGGAAAAATGACCATTTTAGTCAGGCAGACTAGCTCAGATGAGAAGTGGGGTGGGTATGACCATCTGTTTAACTTCCTCTTGATCTTATTTAGCACTTAAAATACACACATACATGTGCACGCACACACATACACATGCACATACATATGCACATCCATGAATGCACACATATTCATTTGCACACACATATTCAAATTTGAGCTGCTTATAAATCCAGGAAATAAAGAGAACCATCCAGGAATGCACCCTGTGTACTTCCCCAAGGAAGACAAAGATCAAACTTAAAGCAGATTTTGTATACTGCAGGGTAGACATGTGCGCACACACACACACACACACACACACACACACACACAACCAATGAGCATTAAATTCTAATGGCCTGGACTTCATGCTACAGCCTGATAACCCTGGGTCGTAATTTAGCTCTTGAAAAACAACATTCAATACGTATGCTAATATTTGTTGAGGTTCATAAAGGCAAAAGAAGTGAAATTATAATGTGTGGAGATGCTAGAAGCTTCTGGGTTGGGAAAAACAGTGATGTAATTTGCCATTAATAGGCTGCTTAAATAAAAGGTTTTGAATGGATAAGTCATGGTCCCTGTGAAGGTTATGTCTCTCTATGAGAACATCAGCATGACATGAAAAGAAAATGAATTAAATCCAAAGCTCTGATTCAGCATAAAGACCGCTGGAATGTAGGAGAGAAACATTAAGTGGGTGAATTCAGAGAATTTTCTACTAGTTTTCGAAGGATGCTTTGTATTTATAAAGTTTATGTACAGTTTCTTCATCCATAGAGATCTGGTGGTTTTTAGCATATAGTGAGACAAGAAAATTCAATCACTTTGCAGTGTGTGTGTGTGTGTGTGTGTGTGTGTGTGTGTCTGTGTGTGTCTGTTTGTACTTGTATATGTGGATGTAAGGATATAATTGTGTGAAAGCTGGAGGTTATGTCTTCCCGTAGGCCTGGAAATGGAGACAGGTGAACAGCACTGTGAATGAGTTTTTATATGGATGCTAAAGAGTGTAACTCACACCCTTAAGTTCACTTGGCATATACTTTGCCCACTGAGCAGTATCCTAGACTCTTGACTAAACTTTTGTGACTATAATTTTATTTTTCTTACTCTGGGCTTCTCTGCCCTTCTCTTCCTCCCTCCACCCTCCCCATCTTTCAGCTTCTCTCTCTCTCTCTCTCTCTCTCTCTCTCTCTCTCTCTCTCTCTCTCTCTCTCTCTCTCTCTCTCTCTCTCTCTCTCCCAACATGTGGTTCGTCAGTCTTATTACAAATCAAAATACTAATGGTTCCAAAGCCTTGGCTTTTGGAATTCTGGATCACTATGATTTTAGTAGCAGCTAGGTATTCCTATGACAGCAGCTACTGGGTTCTTCCTTGTATTGATGTCGGCTTTTATTCCTTTCCTTCTGTTTGATTTGACTCTAATGCTTTTTGCTTTCCTTGCTTTTGGAGTACGTTCAGCTTACCTGTTTTCAGTCTTCTTTGTACTTATAGACAGCACAGTTTGTAACTTTCCAGCTTCATTTTGCTTTATTCATGTTAGATGGTTTTACTATGAAATACTATCTTTGTCTTTCAGATTTTAGTATGATTTTCCTAAGGTTGTTAAGTTAGTGTGATTGAATCTGTTTTTTAGACAAAAAATTGTTTTTAAGATTCTTTTGTTAATGAGTTCTAATTTAGTTGGATTTTTAGTGAATGTGTATTCTTCAGTAACCTTGCTCCATTAAATATATTAAGATACAGAGAAAAACTGTAGGGATCTGAATGTCGCCTCTTTCCCAAAATTTATCCTGTTAAAACCCTCGCTCCCATGGTTCAGGCACTGAGTCACTCCGGCTTCTTGTTGGGAGGGATCAGGCAGAGTCCTAATCACTGGCCTTAACTCCCAGTGAAAGATGCTAGGGGGAATCTCTACTAGAGATTGCTAGACTGGAAATACAGATGCTAGGGGGAAATCTCTACGTCTTTTGCCTAGAAGGATAAATGAGGAGATGTTTATATGTAAACCAGGTGAGCATTAGGCAGAGTGCAGGTGTGTTGGTATCTTGATTTTAGACGCCATAATCTATGCAAAATAAATTTCCTGTTATTCATAAACTGCATGATATATGGTGTTTTGTCTAGCAGCTAGAAGATAATAACACAGAGTACAGTATGGTCCTGGGGACTTGTATATGAATATTCCAGGTGAACTAGGGATGAGCGAATTTCTATTTTTCTTTTCTTTTTTTTTTTAGTTCTGTTTTCTTTTTTGTTTAATATTTTTATTTTCTATATTCTTTGTTTACATTCCAAATGATTTCCCCTTTCCCGGATCCCCCCTCCCCATATGTCCCATAAACCTTCTTCTCTCTATCCCTTCTCCAATCACCTCCCTCCTTTTTCTCTGTCCTTATATTCCCTTCCAATGCTAGTTCAATCCTTTCCAGGATCAGGACCCTCTCCATACTTCTTCATGGGAGTCATTTGTTATGCAATTTGTGCCTTGGGTATTCAGGGCTTCTGAGCTAATTAATCTCCACTTATCAGAGATTGCATTCCATGTGTATTTTTTTGTGATTGGGTTTCCTCACTTAGGATGATATTTTCCAGATCAAACCATTTGCCTAAAAATTTTGTGAATTCATTGTTTCTAATTGCTGAGTAGTATTCCATTGTGTAAATATACCACATTTTCTGTATCCATTCCTCCTTTGAGGGACATCTGGGTTCTTTCCAGTTTTGGCTATTATAAATAAAGCTGCTATGAACATAATGGAGCATGTGTCTTTATTGCATGCCGGGAATCCTTTGGGTATATGCCCAGGAGATATATAGCCAGGTCCTCTGGACGTGACATGCCCAGTTTTCTGAGGTACCGCCAGACTGATTTCCAAAGTGGTTGCACCATCTTGCAATCCCACCAGCAGTGGAGGAGTGTTCCTCTTTCTCCACATCCTCGCCAACACCTGCTGTCTCCTGAGTTTTTGACCTTAGCCATTCTGACTGGTGCAAGGTGAAATCTCAGGGTTGTTTTGATTTGCATTTCCCTAATTACTAATGATGTTGAGCACTTCTTAAGGTGCCTCTAGGCCATCCGAATTTCTTCAGGTGAAAATTCTTTGTTTAGATCTGTACCCCATTTCTTAATAAGGTTATTTGGTTCCCTGGGGTCTAACTTCTTGAGTTCTTTGTATATATTGGATATTAGCCCTCTATCAGATGTAGGGTTGGTGAATATCCTTTCTCAATTTGATGGTTGCTGTTTTGTCCTTTTAACAGTGTCCTTTGCCTTACAGAAACTTTGCAATTTTATGAGGTCCCATTTGTCAATTCTTGATCTTAGAGCATAAGTTATTGGTGATCTCTTCAGGAACTTTTCCCCTGTGCCCATGTCCTCAAGGGTCTTCCCCAGTTTCTTTTCTCTTAGTTTCAGTGTGTCTGGTTTTACATGGAGGTCCTTGATCCACTTGGAGTGAAGTTTAGTACATGGAGATAAGAATGGATCAATTCGCATTCTTCTGCATGCTGACCTCGAATTGAACCAGCACCATTTGTTGAAAAAGCTATCTTTTTTTGCCAATACCATGCAGTTTTTAACACGATTGCTCTGTAGTATTGCTTGAAGTCAGGGATACTGATTTCCCCCAGAATTTCTTTTGTTGTTGAGAATAGTTTTAGCTATCCTGGGTTTTTTGTTATTCCAGATGAATTTGAGAATTGCTTTTTCTAACTCTGTGAAGAACTGAGTTGGGATTTTGATGGGGATTGGGTTGAATCTGTAGATCGCTTTTGGCAAGATGGCCATTTTAACTATATTAATCTTGCAGATCCACGAGCATGGCAGATTTTTCCATTTTCTGAGGTCTTCTTCGATTTCCTTCTTCAGAAACCTGAAGTTCTTGTCATATAGATCTTTTACTTGTTTGGTTAGAGTCACACCAAGATACTTTATATTGTTTGTGGCTATTGTGAAGGGTGTCATTTCCCTAACTTCTTTCTCAGCCTGCTTATCCTTTGAGTATAGGAAGGCAACTGATTTGCTTGAGTTGATTTTATAACCAGCCACTTTGCTGAAGTTGTTTATCAGCTGTAGGAGTTCTCTAGTGGAGGTTTTCGGGTCACTTAAGTAGACTCTCATGTCATCTGCAAATAGTGATAATTTGACTTCTTCCTTTCCAATTTGTATCCCCTTGACCTCCTTATTTTGTCTAATTGCTCTAGCTAGAACTTCAAGTACTATATTGAAAAGATATGGAGAGAGAGGGCAGCCTTGTCTAGTCCCTGATTTTAGTGGGATTGCTTCAAGTTTCTCTCCATTTAGTTTGATATTGGCTACTGGTTTGCTGTATTTTGCTTTTGCTATGTTTATGTATGGGCCTTGCATTCTGTATGCAGCAAACCCACCTCAGGTACAAAGACAAACATTACCTCAAAGTAAAAAGCTAGAAAAGAATTTTCCAAGCAAATGGTCCCAAGAAACAAGCTAGTTTAGCCATCCTAATATCAAATAAAATCGACTTTGAACCTAAAGTAATCAAAAAAGATAAAGAGGGACACTTCATACTCATCAAAGGAAAAATCTACCAAGATGAACTCTCAATTCTGAACATATATGCTCCAAATACAAGAGCACCCACATTCATAAAAGAAACTCTACTAAAGCTCAAAGCGTACATTGCACCCCATACAATAATAGTGGAAGACTTCAATACCCCACTCTCATAAATGGATAGATCAGGGAAACACAAACTAAACAGAGAAAGAGTGAAACTAACAGAAGTTATGGACCAAATGGATTTAACAGATATTTATAGAACATTTTATACTAAAACAAAAGACCTTCTTCTCAGCACCTCACAGTACTTTCTCCAAAATTGACCATATACTTGATCACAAAACAGACCTCAAAAAAAAAAAAAAAAAAAAAAAAAACAGGTCTCTACAGACCTTTCCAGTTTCCAAAAAGAAACTGGAAAGAACATACAGTAACAGCTTAACAGCACAGCTGAGGCTTTGGGACAGACCTCAATAGATATAAGAAGAATGAAATAAATTTCATGAACCCTATCAGATCAGATCACCAAGGACTAAGGCTTGTTATCAATAACAACAAAAACAGCAGAAAGCTCACATACACATGGAAACTGAACAATACTCCACTCAATGATAACTTGGTCAAGGAATAAATAAAGGAAGAAATTAAAGACTTTTTTATAATTTAATGAAAATGAAGGCCCAACGAATCCAATTTTATGGGACACAGGAAAGCAGTGCTAAGAGGAAAACGCATAGCTCTGTGTGTCTCCAAAAAGAAACTGGGAAGAGCATACACTAGCAGCTTAACAACACAGCTGGGGGCTCTAGAACAAAAGAAGCAAATGCACCCAAGAGGAGTAGACAGCAGGAAATAGTCAAACTCAGGACTGAAATCAACCAAGTAGAAACAAACAAAAACAAACAAAAAACTATACAAGAATCAACCAAGTCAGGAGCTGGTTCTTTGGAAAAAAATCAACAAGATAGATAAACCCTTAGCCAACCTAACCAGAGGAACAAAGATAGTATTAAAATCAGCAAAATCAGAATAGGAGACATAACAACAGATACTGAGGAAATCCAAAAAAATCATCAGATCCTACTACAAAAGCCTATACTAAACAAAAGTGGAAGATCTAGAGGAAATGGAGAATTTTCTAGACAGACCAGTTACCAAAGTTAAATCAGGATCAGATAAATGATCTAAACAATCCTACAACCCCTAAAGAAATAGAAGCAGTCATTAATAGTCTCCCAACCAAAAAAGCCCAGGACCAGATGAAGTCAAAGAAGACCTATTATCAATACTGTTCAAGCTATTCGACAAAATAGAAACAGATGGAACACTATCAAAATAGTTTTATGAAGTCACAATTACTCTGATCCCTAAACCACACAAAGACTCAACAAAGAAAGAGAACTTAAACCAATTTCCCTTATGAATATCCATGCAAAAAGATTCAATAAAATTCTTGCCAACTGAATCCAAGAACACATCAAAATGATCATCCACCATGATCTAGTAAGCTTCATCCCAGGGATGCAGGAATGGTTCAATATACAGAAATCCAGCAATGTAATCCACTATATAAACAAACTCAAAGAAAAAAACCACAAGATCATTTCATTAGATGCTGAGAAAGCATTTGACAAAATCCAACATCATTTCATGATAAAAGCTTTGAAAGATCAGGAATTCAAGTCCCATACCTAAACACAGCAAAGGCAATATACAGCAAACTAGTAGCCAACTTCAAACTATTTGACAAAATAGAAACAGATGGAACACTATCCAAATAGTTTTATGAAGCCACAACTAGAGAGAAACTTGAAGCAATCCCACTGAAATCAGGGACTAGACAAGGTTGTTCACTCTCTCTCTACCTGTTTAATATAGTACTCGAAGTCCTAGCCAGAACAATTAGACAACAAAAGGAGGTCAAAGGGATTGAGATTGGAAAGGAAGAAGCCAAAGTATCACTATTTGCAAATGACATGATAGTATACTTAAGTGACCCCAAAAATTTGACCAGAGAACTCCTAAACCTGATAAGCAACTTGAGCAAAGTGACTGGACATAAAATTAACTCAAACAAATCAGTAGCCTTCCTATACTCAAAAGATAAAAAAGGCTGAGAAAGAAATTAAGGAAACGACACCCTTCACAATAGTTACACAAATAATATAAAATACCTTGGTGTGACTGTAACCACTCAAGTGAAAAATCTGTATGACAAGAACTTCAAGTCTCTGAAAGAAACTTGAAGAAGATCTAAGAAGATGGAAAAATCTCCCATGCTCATGGATTGCCAGGGTTAATATAGCAAAAAATGGCCATCTTGCCTAAATCAATCTACAGATTCAATGCAATTCCCATCAAAATTACAACTCAACTCTTTATAGAGTTAGAAAGAGCAATTTCAAATTTATCTGGAATAACAAAAAACCCAGGATAGTGAAAACGATTCTCAACAATAAAAGAACTTCTGGCAGAATCACCATCCCTGACCTCAAGCTCTACGACAGAGCAATAGTGGTTTAAAAAAAAAAAAAACAAAACTGTATGGTATTGGTATAGAGACAAGCAGGAAGATCAATGGAATACAACTGAAGACCCAGAAATGAACCCACACACCTTTGGTCACTTGATCTTTGACAAAAGAGCAAAAACCATCCAGTGAGAAAAAAAGCAACATTTTCAACAAATGATGCTGTGTCAACTTGCAGTCAACATGTAGAAGGATGCAAATTGATCCATTCTTTTTTTTTTTAAACAAAACTATGTATTTTAATATCAGGTACTTCTTTCTTTTTTATATATATATATTTTTTTATTCGATATATTTTTTATTTACATTTCAAATGATTTCCCCTTTTCTAGCCCCCCTTATCTCCCTGTACAAAACTCAAGTCTAAGTGGATAGAGGACCGCCACATAAAACCAGATACACTGAATCTAATAGAAGAGAAAGTGGGGAAGAACCTGGAGCATATGAGCACAGAGGGAAATTTCCTGAATAGAACACCAATAGCTTATGCTCTAAGATCAAGAATTGACAAATGGCACCTCATAAAATCGCAAAGTTTCTGTAAGGCAAAGGACACTGTCAATAGGACAAAACAGCAACTAACAGATTATGAAAAGATCTTTACCAATACACATTCTATAGAGGGATAATATCCAATATATACTAAGATCTCAAGATGTTAGATTCCAGAGAATCAAATAATCCTATTAAAAAATGTGGTACAGAGCGAAACAAAGAATTCTCAACTGAGGAATACCAGATGGCTGAGAAAAACCTAAAAAAAAAAAAAAATGTTCAACATTCTTAATCATCAGGGAAATGCAAATCAAAAAAAAAAAAAAAAAAAAAAAAAAAAAACCCTGAGATTCTACTTCACACTAGTCAGAATGGCCAAGTTCAAAAACTCAGGGGACAGCAAATGCTGGAGAGGATGTGGAGAGAGAAAAACACTCCTCCATTACTGGTGGGATTTCAGGCTGGTAAAACTACTCTGGAAATCAGCTTGGCGGTTCCTCAGAACATTGTGGGACCCAGTGGGACCCAGCTATACCACTCCTAGGAATATACCCAGAAAACGCTCCATCATGTAATAAGGACACATGCTCCACTATGTTCATAGCAGGCTTATTTATAATAGCCAGAAGCTGGAAAGAACCCAGATATCCCTCAACAGAGGAACGGATACAGAAAATGTGGTACATTTGCACAATGGAGTATTACTTGGCTATTAAATTTTTAGGCAAATGGTTTGATCTGGAAAATATCATCCTAAGTGAGGTAACCCAATCACAAAAGAATATACATGGAATGCAATCTCTGATAAGTGGAGATTAATTAGCCCAGAAGCCCTGAATACCCAAGGTACAAATTGCATAACAAATGACTCCCATGAAGAAGTATGGAGAGGGTCCTGATCCTGGAAAGGATTGATCTAGCATGGGAAGGGATTATAAGGACAGAGAAAAAGGAGGGAGGTGATTGGAGAAGGGATGGAGAGAAGAAGGTTTATGGGACATATGGGGAGGGGGGATCCAGAAAAGGGGAAATCATTTGGAATGTAAACAAAGAATATAGAAAATAAAAATATTTAAAAAAAACAAATCAATTCTTGAAATTCTTAGACAAATGGATGGAGCTAGAAAATATCACCGAGTGAGGTAACCGAATCACTGTATGCACTTGCTGATAAATGGATATTAGCCCAAAAGCTCAGAATACCCAAGATACAACTCACAGACCACATGAACCTCAAGGAGAAGGAAGACCAAAGTGCGGATACTTTGATCCTTATTGGAAAGTGGATCAAAATACCCATGGCTCACACAGCCAACCAATCAATGAACATAGGGTCCCTAATGGAGCAGCTTGAGAAAGGACCCAAGGAGCTGAAGAGGTTTGCAGCCCTGCAGGAAGAAAAATAATATGTACCAACCAGTACCCCCAGAGCTCCCAGGGACTAAACTACCAATGAAAGAGTACACATGGAGGGACCCATGGCTCCAGCTACATATGTAGCAGAAGATGGCCATTTCAGATATCAGTGAGAGGAGAGACCGTTGGTGTGGTGAGGCTAAATTCCCTAGAATAGGGGAATGCAAGTCAGGAAATTGGGGTAGATGAGCAGGGGGAGGGAGGTTGGGATAGGGGATTTTTGGAGGCATAATGCAGAAAGGGGATACCATTTGAAATGTAAACAAAGCAAATATCTAATAAAAAAAAGTTAAGTGCTTGATGCCAAGCTTGATAAATCTTAGTTTAATTCATAAAATCCACACTGGAAGATGGAAGTCAAATCTGACCTCTATGTATTTGCTAATGCATGTGCATGCACACAGACACACACACACACATACACACACACCATATATATTTTTTCTCCTAAAATTTTATAAACTGTAGCTTTCTAGATTTTAGCCTACAGTTATAGTCTTTATATCTTCCAATTAATTCTTCCAGAATATTGGTTTTTCCTTTGTCTCTTATAATTGCTTTGAATTTAATTTCAGTTCCTCTAAAGTTGGTACTTTTCTAACTTTTTCATGTTTTGTTATAAGTCTATGCATCTCAGCATAATTTTTAATATTTGTGAATATACCTAGTATATTAACAATAAGTAGCATACTGCTTAGCATTTGTAACCCATCAAATTTGTAAACCAATTTTTATTAAATTTTCCTAAATGGAGCTATCATAAGAATAATTTTTACTAGCTATACAGCTATATAGAATTACAAATTCAGCCGGGCGGTGGTGGCCCAGATTATGAAAAGATCTTTACCAATACACATTCTATAGAGGGATAATATCCAATATATACTAATATCTCAAGACATTAGATTTCAGAGAATCAAATAATCCTATTAAAAAATGTGGTACAGAGCTAAACAAAGAATTCTCAACTGAGGATACCAGATGGCTGAGAAAAACCTAAAGAAATGTTCAACATCCTTAATCATCAGGGAAATGCAAATCAAAAAAAAAAAATCCCTGAGATTCTACTTCACACTAGTCAGAATGGTCAAGTTCAAAAACTCAGGGGACAGCAAATGCTGGAGAGGATGTGGAGAGAGAAAAACACTCCTCCATTACTGGTGGGATTTCAGGCTGGTAAAACCACTCTGGAAATCAGTTTGGCAGTTCCTCAGAACATTGGTCCTGGGGACCCAGCTATACCACTCCTAGGAATATACCCAGAAAACGCTCCATCATGTAATAAGGACACATGTTCCACTATGTTCATAGCAGCCTTATTTATAATAGCCAGAAGCTGGAAAGAACCCAGATATCCCTCAACAGAGGAACGGATACAGAAAATGTGGTACATTTGCACAATGGAGTATTACTCGGCTATTAAATTTTTAGGCAAATGGTTTGATCTGGAAAATATCATCCTAAGTGAGGTAAACCAATCACAAAAGAATACACATGAAATGCAATCTCTGATAAGTGGAGATTAATTAGCCCAGAAGCCCTGAATACCCAAGGCACAAATTGTATAACAAATGACTCCCATGAAGAAGTATGGAGAGGGTCCTGATCCTGGAAAGGATTGATCTAGCATTGGAGGGGAATATAAGGACAGAGAAAAAGGAGGGAGGTGATTGGAGAAGGGATGGAGAGAAGAAGGTTTATGGGACATATGGGGAGGGGGGATCCGGGAAAGGGGAAATCATTTGGAATGTAAACAAAGAATATAGAAAATAAAAATATTAAAAAAAAAACAATGAATTCATGAAATTCTTAGACAAATGGATGGAGCTAGAAAATATCACTGAGTGAGGTAACCCAATCACTGTATGCACTTGCTGATAAATGGATATTAGCTCAAAAGCTCAGAATACTCAAGATACAACTCACAGACCACAAGAAGCTCAAGGAGAAGGAAGACCAAAGTGCAGATACTTTGATCCTTATTGGAAAGTGGAACAAAATACCCATGACTCACACAGCCAACCAATCAATGAACATAGGGTCCCTAATGGAGCAGCTTGAGAAAGGACCCAAGGAGCTGAAGAGGTTTGCAGCCTGCAGGAAGAAAAATAATATGTACCAACCAGTACCCCCAGAGCTCCCAGGGACTAAACTACCAACGAAAGAGTACACATGGAGGGACCCATGGCTCCAGCTACATATGTAGCAGAAGATGGCCATTTCAGACATCAGTGAGAGGAGAGACCGTTGGTGTGGTGAAGCTAAATTCCCCAGAATAGGGGAATGCAAGTCAGGAAATTGGGGTAGGAGATGAGCAGGGGGAGGGAGGTTGGGATAGGGGATTTTTGGAGGCATAATGCAGAAAGGGGATACCATTTAAAATGTAAACAAAGCAAATATCTAATAAAAAAAGTTAAGTGCTTGATGCCAAGCTTGATAAATCTTAGTTTAATTCATAAAATCCACACTGGAAGATGGAAGTCAAATCTGACCTCTATGTATTTGCTAATGCATGTGCATGCACACACACACACACACACCATATATATTTTTTCTCCTAAAATTTTATAAACTGTAGTTTTCTAGATTTTAGCCTACAGTTATAGTCTTTATATCTTCCAATTAATTCTTCCAGAATATTGGTTTTCCTTTGTCTCTTATAATTGCTTTGAATTTAATTTTAGTTCCTCTAAAGTTGGTACTTTTCTAACTTTTTCATGTTTTGTTATAAGTCTATGCATCTCAGCAGAATTTTTAATATTTGTGAATATACCTAGTATATTAACAATAAGTAGCATACTGCTTAACCATTTGTAACCCATCAAATTTGTAAACCAATTTTTATTAAATTTTCCTAAGTGGAGCTATCATAAGAATAATTTTTACTAGCTATACAGCTATATAGAATTACAAATTCAGCCAGGCAGTGGTGGCGCACGCCTGTAATCCCAGCACTCTGGGAGGCAGAGGCAGGTGGATTTCTGAGTTCGAGGCCAGCCTGGTCAACAGAATGAGCTCCAGGACAGCCAGGGCTATACAGAGAAACACTGTCTCAAAATAACCAAATCCAAAAAAAGAAAAATTCAAAAATGCCTTATGGGTTCTGCTTCTCTGGAGTATCCTAAATACATAGTTACATTAAAATAAGTGTTAATCCTCCACTTGTTTCATTTTCATACTTTGTCATTGTTGAACATAGTACAACTGTTTTGAAATTGCTCAGTTTTATTTCAATTAGCCTATGATATATGACACCTAATGTGTATGTTTCTCCACGAGCTAAATAAAAACATTACCTATCATACATCATATATGCCTGATTTAAATACTGTGTACAAAAGGATTTGAATGCCTGCACCACAAGGGTCATAAAGAAAACAGTCTTTTCTTTCTTTCTTTCTTTCTTTCTTCCTTCCTTCCTTCCTTCCTTCCTTCCTTCCTTCCTTCCTTCCTTCCTTCCTTTATTTATTTCTTTATTTCCTCTCTCTTTTTGTAAACAGTGTTTTTCTATGTAGTCCTGACTGTCTTGGAGCTCACTATGTAAAACAGGCTGGCCTTGAACTCAGGGAAATCCACCTGCTGCTGCCTCCTGAATGCTGGGATTAAATGTGTGTGGCCAACATACACAGAAGTGTCAATTGTTTTTGAAACACATCTTTCATATCCCAAACACAACTAAATCTGTGTTTCTTATTCCAGTATTTGAATATATATTATTTTATTATGCATAATGTATATCCCTAAACAATATATTATTTTACTCGTGACTACACTGAGAATTGTAAAAATTGAATTCTACACATTTTTTCATTTTATATTATGCTTCTGAGACTCATCCGTGTTGATACACTTGTATTTAAGCAGTTTTACTACTTATATAGTTAACAGCTAAATAATCCAGAGATTATTTAGACCAGTAGGTTAAATGCACTTGGCTTTTCCCATTTTTATTTTGAATAATGTAGCTATATATATTTGTACACACTGGCATGTCCAGGAAGCGTTATTAAGGTTAGAGTGGTATAACATCGTGTTTCAATTTTCCTCAGAGTAGTGATATTCTTTTTCACAATTGTAGTGTGTGTGTGTGTGTATGTTTGTGTGTGTATGTGTTTGTGTGTGTGTGTTTGTGTGTGTGTATGTGTGTTTGTGTGTGTATGTGTTTGTGTGTGTGTGTTTGTGCGTGTGTGTATGTGTGTGTGTGTTTGTGTGTGTTTGTGTGTGTATGTGTGTGTTTGTGTGTGTGTATGTGTGTGTGTGTGTTTGTGTGTGTGTATGTGTGTGTGTGTTTGTGTGTGTGTTTGTGTGTTTGTGTGTGTGTGTTTGTGTTTGTGTGTGTGTTTGTGCGTGTGTGTATGTGTGTGTTTGTGTATGTGTGTTTGTGTGTGTGTTTGTGTGTGTGTTTGTGTGTGTGTGTTTGTGTGTGTATGTGTGTGTTTGTTTGTGTGTTTGTGTGTGTTTGTTTGTGTGTTTGTGTGTGTGTGTTTGTGTGTGTGTATGTGTGTGTGTTTGTTTGTGTGTTTGTGTGTGTGTGTTTGTGTGTGTATGTGTGTGTGTTTGTTTGTGTGTTTGTGTGTGTTTGTTTGTGTGTTTGTGTGTGTGTATGTGTGTGTGTGTGTGTGTGTGTGTGTTTGTGTGTGTGCATATGTGTATGTTGCTGGGAACTGAACTAAGGACATTGTGATTGTAATGTGAAGACTGAGCAGTGAGCACCCCTGACCTCTGGTTTCCTGTTACCTTGTGGTAGAACCCAGGTCAATAATTTCAGGGTTTCCATCGATTCTAATAGAAACACTATAAAATGCTTTAATGTTTCTTCAGTACATCTCACAAGGACTGTTGTGTTTTATTTTTCTTATCACTTAGGTAAATAGTTTCCTCTGTGGTTTCCACTTTAACTTAAGGGTCATTTAGAAGTGGGTTATTTGTCAAATATTTTAGAGGTTTGAAGATGATTTATCACCTTTAATTCTATTTTAATGCTATTATGGTTGGAAACTCTTGGTTTCAAAATTAGCTTTCTCTTCACCTTTCCTCTGCCATTGTGCGCACTATCCCTGATCCGGCTTCTCCCCACATCTTCTTTTTCTTCTTCTTTTTTTATTCAATATATTATTTATTTACATTTCAAATGATTTCCCCTTTCCTGGCTTCCCACTCCCCGAAAGTCCCATAAGCCCTCTTCCCATCCCCTGTTCCCCCACCCACCCCTTCCCATTTCCCTGTTGTGGTATTCCCCTACACTGCTCCACTGAGCCTTTCCAGAACCAGGGGCCACTCCTATGTTCTTCTTGGACATCATTTGATATGTGGACTATGTCTTGGGTATTACACATTTTTAGGCTAATATCCGCTTATCAGTGAGTGCATACCATGATTGATCTTTTGAGACTGGGTTACCTCACTTAGTATGACATTCTCCAGCTTAGTATGATGCATTTGTCTAAGAATTTCATGAATTCATTGTTTCTAATGGCTGAATAGTACTCCATTGTGTATATATACCACATTTTTTGGTATCCATTTCTCCGTTGAGGGATAACTGGGTTCTTTCCAGCTTCTGGCTATTATAAATAGGGTTGCTATGAACATAGTGGAGCATGTATCCTTATTACATGCTGGGGAATCCTCTGGGTATATGCCCAGGAGTGGTATAGCAGGGTCCTCCAGAAGTGATGTGCCCAGTTTTCTGAGGAACCGCCAGACTGATTTCCAGAGTGCTTGTACCAATTTGCAACCCCACCAGCAGTAGAGAAGGGTTCCTCTTTCTCCACATCCTCACCAACACCTGCTGTCTCCTGAGTTTTTAATCTTAGCCATTCTGACTGGTGTGAGGTGAAATCTCAGGATTGTTTTGATTTGCATTTCCTTAATGACTAATGATGTTGAACATTTTTTAAGATGCTTCTCAGCCATCAGAAGTTCTTCAGGTGAAAATTCTTTGTTTAGTTCTATACCCCATTTTTAATAGGGTTATTTGGTTTTCTGGGGTCTAACTTCTTGAGTTCTTTGATATTAACCCTCTATCTGATGTAGGGTTGGTGAAGATCATTTCCCAATTTGTTGGTTGCCAATTAGTCCTTTTGATGGTGTCCTTTTCCTTACAGAAACTTTGTAATTTTGTAAGGTCCCATTTGTCAATTCTTGATCTTAGAGCATAAGCTATTGGTGTTCTGTTCAGGAACTTTCTCCCTGTAACAATGTCCTCAACAGTCTTCCCCAGTTTCTTTTCTATTAGTTTCAGTGTGTTGGGACTTACATGGAGGTCCTTGATCCACTTGGAGTTGAGCTTAGTACAAGGAGATAAGGATGGATCAATTCGCATTCTTCTGCATGCTGACCTCCAGTTGAACCAGTACCATTTGTTGAAAAGGCTATCTTTTTCCACTGGTTGTTTTCAGCTCCTTTGCCGAAGATCAAGTGGCCACAGGTGCGTAGGTTCATTTCTCCATCTTCAATCCTATTCCATTAACCCGCCTGCCTGTCACTGTTGCCATATCTTCTCACAAGACTTTCAGAATCAAGCAATTCTTGGCCAAGAAACAAAAGCAAAATTGTCCTATTCCTCAGTGGATCCAGATGAAAACTGGTAACAAAATCAGGTACAACTCTAAGAGAAGACACTGGAGGAGAACGAAACTGGGTCTGTAAGGATTCAGCAATGGCAAGACTGAGGGTTTATACTGAATTGTCATCATTGATCAGTCCTACCAGATGGAGTTCAACATTTTTAACCTGGAGACTTCCTCATGTCTTAAATTAGAGTGTTTTTCCAGTAATAAAACTTAGAACCTTTCAAAAACTTTAAATATATTGAGTAATGTTACATGCTGCAAATATGTAATTTGTTTTGATAAACATACCATAAGGAAACGTGCATTGTGTGTTTTGGGATCGTACTGTCCTGTCACTACTGTCTTGATTATGTTTCTATTGCTGCAATGAAGCACATGACCAAAAGCAACTTAGAGGAGAAAAAGTTCATGTCAAATTAAAACTTGCAGGTTAAACTCCATCACTGAGAGAAATCAAAACAGAAACTCAAGCAGAAACCTGAAAGAAGAAAGCGGCAGAAAATGGCAGTGGCCACTTCTGACTTTTTCTCTGTGGCTTGTTCTGCTTTCTTATGTAACACAGGGCCACCTGTCAGAATCAGAACATGCCCCAACAGGCAGTGTGAGGGAGGCATTTTCTCAGACCAAGTTCCTATCCCTAGCCAACTCTGGATTGTAGACTTATTTGCATAGTCTACCCATTACTAATTTTTTCTAGGTTTTCTATACATTGCTAAAAGAAAAAAATTAAGTCTCCCACTCATATTTGTGGGACCGTTTATTTCTCTTTTAAAAGATGTATTGTTTTATTTTCAATTATGTTGCACATGTAGATGTAGAAGCCCTCAGATGTGCTTGAGTTATAAGCAGCTGTGAGCCACCTGAGATGGGCTGTGAACTAACCCCAGACCCACTGCAAGAACAAGTGCTCTCAGCCCCTGAGCCCTCTGCCCGGCCCTATATTCTTTTTATAATTCCACTTCCATAAGGCTTTACCTCTAGCTGCCTAAAATCTTTTATCATAACTTTCTGGTGAATTGACTCTTCAGTGTGGATTCTTGGATAACAGGTTTATCTATATTTGCTTTAACATGGGAACTACAATCATTTTTAGGTTGACCTTTTTGATAGAACATTTTCACCCATTCTTTTACTCTCAAACTATTGAATATACTTAGAGTATATTGCCAATTATGTATTTTAAATGGTTGGGTTTCCTGCTTTTTATCATCCACATTTCTGTGCTTTTCAAGTAGAGAGTTGATTTCCATGGCATTTAATGTAACTGTCGATATCTATCTAACATTTTACTTCTATGTTGTGGGATAGTAATGGTAGTGCACGCCTGTAATTGTTGCACTTGAGAGCTAGAAGAAGATCCAAAGTTCAAGGTGATCACTGACTACCTAGCAAGCATAGGGCCAACCTGGACTAAAGGAGACCTTGTCCTAAAACAAAAGACATGACAAAGACACGACAAAGGCACAAAGCATTTTAAAAAATCTCCTCCAGGGCTCAGGATAGATCTGTCAGTAAAAGTGACCTGAGTTCGGATCATCATCAGCACCCACCTAACCTCTAGGTATTGTAGCTATGCCTACAAATTCGGTGCTTGGGATGATGGAGGCAGATGGATCCCTGAAGCTCTTAGTGTGTCTGCTTGCCATCATCAGGATGTTTCCAGTACAGTGAGAGACCCCTGTTAATCAATCAAGATGCAGGGCAACTGAGAGACTCATATAACATCTACCACTAACTCCCACATATGCACTCACCCTTGGGAAAATGTACACACTACCCCCCTCAACATAGACACACACACACACACACACACACACACACACAGGCACCACCAACAATTACCTAAAATCAAGTATATATTTATTTTAAATAGTCAAATAATTTAGAAAATCCCTTTCACTTGTCCCTAAATTCTCCACCTCTGATGTTTTCGCTTCTTCCTGAAGATCCAATATCCTTTCTGCCATGATCTTCTTTGGGTTGTACAACTTCATTTCACATTTCTCACGGTGAAGATGGGGCAGCAACTAATTCCTTTAATTTGTTTATATTTTTATGACACCATTTTCATTTATACTTCATTTTCAAAGAATCTTGAATCCCTGGCTAGCAGGTATTTGATTTATTTTTATGATGGCCATTAAAACAGCTCATCCACCATATTTTAGTCTGAATACCAGATTTGTAGACAGAAACATAATATAGTAATGCTGCTTTATGTCTACTTTGATATTTTTCATCAGAAAAAAAATGCTACTCCAGCAAAAGTCACTATACGACTCTACAGAAGATGAGTATGTACACTGTATTGAGAAGATCCTTGGGTTGGCCGAAATGGCATGAGGGCAGTGAGTGACAGCTCACAGGCCAGGCTTTCTGCTCTCTGCACCCTGCTGTGAACCCCCCTCACCCCTACCCCCCACCACCCCACTCCCCTACCACCCCACCCTGCTTTGCAGGAACAATTTGATGCCCAACATATCCACAATTGTGACATCATCTTTCTTGGGAAGTTTCCTCCCCAGTCACTCCACGCCTAGTCACTCCCGGTGACGTTAACTGGTCTATCAATTTTTGTAATTGCTTTGTTCATTCCTAGCCAGTGAGCACCTTGAGAATGCAAATTATTTACCTCCAGATCTTCAGCTGAGTTTTTTTAGAACACACACATATATAAATAGATAATAGATAGACTACTATAGCAGGTATAGTATGTATTTTTGTAGATACAGGAAAACACAGAGATATTTGACTTTTAGACATTAGTTGAATAAATGAATGACTACACTGTAAATAAAGCGATTGTTGATACAGTGGTGTTGCGTTATCATTATATTCTTTATTGTTCTTTCTCTTTCCCGTCCTTTAGTTCAATTAAAGGTTACTGTCTAGATGTCCAAGGCTGTATATACAAACGTGTGCGTGTGTGCGTGTGTGCATGTGTGTGTGTGTGTGTGTGTGTGTGTTTGTGTGTGTATAATTGTATTAACTGTAAAATTGTCCTGAATTTAGAAGTCCTATCTACACGGTTCTTTCTGAAGTATTTAGAAAGCATCGCCCGCTTTAAATAATAAAATAAAGGAATCTCAAATGGTTTGAGCTAGCTGCCACAGGTAATGAAGCAGATATTGCCTGTTTTCAAATCTCTCTCCAAGAGTACACTTAGCTCTTTGGGGTGTGCTCTCAGACCATCAGGGTAGCCAATTAGTGGATTTCTGCCTTAGTCTCTGCACCTTTTAATATCTTCTTTGGCTTGAAAGGGCCTAATGTGACATTAAAATATATTTCCAAACAGGCTCAGCTGTCCCAGGATTTGCACACTAGAGAGTTAGGTCAAAAAAATGTAGCAAATGACTTCATGCATCAAAGTAAGTGGATACATGTGAGTAATGATTTTATTATATCTGCATATTATGATTACTATGCATGTGTACAGTCCAACAATTCTAAGGAATCCAGAGTTTAAAGGTCAAGAAGATTACAAACATGCCTTGTTATCTATTACAAAGTTAGTTACCTAATTTATCAACTTGGCACAAAGAACAAATTCTGCTCACTGACTCATGTTAATAAGGGGAAAGTTAGTGGTGGTTTTTAAAGCACTCTATTGCTAAGCTCAGGTTCTCAAGATGATGTCTCTAGACAATTCTAATTACTCAAGCAAGCAAAAGCTGTGAGCTCTTATACCAAATCCTACTATACAATTGGTTTTTCAGATGTTAGCATCTGGGTAGACTTGATCAATATGAGACCTACTTTTAGAAAGTAGAGATTTGGATATATTTTTTAAAAAACACTTTTAGGGGACAAAGGATTTGTATTTGTATTTGGCCATGGACCAGGACTTACTGGAAGCTATGTGTTATGTTAATATAGGTTGCAATGATTATATGAGTTCATTATATACTTTTGCTTAGTCTTATAAGAAAATATTCAGCATGTGTCTGCCCCATCCCTGAAATCCCATGCGCGTGCTCATACCTTAATGGGTTAAATTCCCCTTCATTGCCATTTTTATTTCCAAGATTCACTTAAGTACTCTGGCCCATTTCTTTCTAATGTATATTTAAAAAAACATTTATGAATATTTCAAGAGAACACACTTTCAATTTTGAGTATAATTGTATCACACTTGCAAGTAATACCAAAGGTGATTGTGCCTTTATCATAGCTACTTTTAATAGGACTGTTTGTTTCCCACCACAGGTGCTTGCTGGAGCAGCCCTCTGGATCTGCATTTCCTATGTGTAGTTCACTTACATTGGTTAAGTTATAGATAACCACAGACACAGCCTTGGAGTGCAAAGTGAGTGTTTTGTACTATTTACCTCTCCTACATCATGAGGCAATATACATGTTATTTCTTTCAAATGTTGGAATCATTACTAAAGGAATGTTCCATGCATCTGGGATGTCCCATTATCTAGCAGACATTATGGCAGAAGGTCTCATAAATTTCACAGACCAGACATTATCATAACACAATCAATAAACAAAACATGATAATTACTAGATGAGATAAGATAACTGCCTAGTAAATTTTATTTGAAACTAAAATTCAGCAGTAAAATGAACAAGGATTTCCTAGGGATATTGTGTATCTTACATTCCTTTGGAGAGAACAACTGCAGAAAAGTGACTAAAGAGAGGCCCTCTTAACAGAAATAAGAGCACCAAAGACACTACCCTCAAAACCAGGACTGTTCCATTTGTCTTAACTTTTCATGACTAAAGGCCATGGGATCTTTGCCCTGTTATACCTAGATTGAATGAAGGAATGAACCTTTCAGGAAAGGGAACATCTAGAAGTTATCTAGATATTTCCTCTAAAATTATTTGAAAATATATAGCAAGCATTTTACATCATGAGAAATATTCATTATCTATAACTTGGAAGCTCTACTGTTTAAGTCCACATTATGTCGATTAGAACCAGAGTGCACTCAATTAGACAATCAAGGGAAAAAAATACCTAGAGAGTTTCAGGTCTACTTTGTCATTTAGGTCTCTCTGTCTCTGTCTCTCTCTCTCTCTCCCTCCCTCCCTCCCTCTCTCTCTGTCTGTGCTCGTGTGTGCTCGTGTGTGTGTGTGTGTGTGTGTGTGTGTGTGTGTGTGTGTGTGTGTGTGTCTGAAGGTACACATGTATGTGGACTCTAGGAGACAACTTTTAGCTGTCATTCTTCAGGAGCCATCTACCATGTTAGTTTGAGAGCAGAACTCAGCAAGTACGGTAGACTGGCTGGCAAGTGAGCGCCATGGCTCTGCTTCTCTCTGCTTCTCCATGCTGGGACTACATGATGGTGTCATCACATTGCCTCTTTGTGATGTTTTTGGTTTTGCTTTGAGATAATTATACAGCTCTAGCTGGTCAGACTCCCCATATAATCCAGGCTGGCCTTGAACTCAAAGATTTGTTTCCCTCTGAGGGAAACAGTTCTGAGTGCTAGGATTGGAGGTGTGAACCACCACACCTGCCTATAGACTTTAAAAAAACAAAACAAAAACAAAAAAACACCCGTAGTTTGAGGAAATCTAACTTAGGTCCTCATGTTTGAAAGACAAAGTACTTTTGTTAAAAAGCAAACTACATTTTCTATAGAAATGCCTTTTGATTTCCTAAGGTATACAAAGAGGCCACACTGAAGTCAGTGTGGTAGAATTTTTATGTTACTTGAATTTTTTCCCCTTATGAGTCCTAAACAAGCTGTATTTTCATTAGTTGTTGTAGTTTTGGCTATCAGAAATTTTATTGAGTATAAAATGTAGTTATTATTCCCTTGTTATTAAAAATAAATGGTAGGCAGGAAGATGCCTCAGATGATAAAGACACTTGCACCAAGACTGATTACTTGCGTTTGATCCCCAGAAGACACATAGTAGACAAAGAGAACCAACTGATTTCCACAAACACTGTTCCATGCATGAATTCTAATACACACACACACACACACACACACACACACACACACACACACACACAACTAGATAATGAAAAATAATAAGTACTTTTAAGAGAAGTCAATGAATACAATTTGGAATAGAAAAGTATTCATGACACGCTAACTTTTAATAAAATGATTACTTTAAAGAGAAAATGCTCATATGTGCATGGAAAGCATCAGGAATCATAGAAACAAAACATAATATTCCTCATCTATAATTATAGATTATGGGAGCTGTTTATTTTCTTCTGGGTCTTATCTTCACTATCTAATTTCCGTATAAGCATGCTGATTGCTTTCTATCAAAACAGATTTTAATTGGTACCTTGTGGTTGCAGTGAACCAGGAGATATCCTGATGCAACTCTAATTGGCTAGAGTGTTTCTGGAAAGTCATTTTGAAATGAATGTCTTTAAATGATGATTCTATTTCTATAATGTTTCCACGACTGTTGATCTATCCTAAAGTTATTACCAAAATAATCCAAGATGTTCTTTTTCTTCTCAAACTGGTGGTTTGGGGAAAAATGCTGAAGAAGAAATAAATGGCTATAAAAAAAAGAGTCTCTGTATGTGTAATCAATAAAATTATTTATGTGTTTTGGAAAGCTACTCTTAAGTATTTAAGTATTAAGCCAGTCATTTGTCAGATGTTTTAACATGCAAGGTTTCATCTGAACGTCTTAACAAATCTTTGAGATACTGATGTCATTGTGCTGATGGGGATGATACCTGTGGTCATGGTGATAATGATGATCACAGAAAGGAACTGAGGCACAGAATAAAGAATACTTTCTAGTAAGTAACAAATCCTGAAGAGAGAATGATTCATACATAATTCCTAACATTTTATAACTACAGTACATAGATTTCTAAAAATAATGAAATTAAATTACTCCATATCTGTGATCTCATGGTTAACAGGAAAAAGACTCACCACCTAAAATGTGACTAATAATAAGGGACACAGGGAAAAAAATTATCAAAGCCATTGATGGATGGGAAGTTGTCATTCTGTTGTCTTTATGTTGTTGTTGTTGTTGTTGTTGTACCCTTCTATTTCTCAGCTATATTACAATGGACCTATGCTATTTTATAATGACTAAACAGAATAATACCAGAAAGGAATTAAATATTCTAGGTTACATTTATGGCTGATGTGCTTTCTCAGAGGCTCCATGGTACTGGAATAATCAGTCCATTTATTATACCCTGGACATTCTGTAGAAAGTATTATTAAATTTATCACTGGTCTTGTTGGAGCATGAAGGTCAATATATTTTGTCCCAGTGATATACTTGACAAACATTTTTGTTTAAGGGTGCCTCCCTATATAAATATGAGTACAGTCATGTCTGTGATAAAATAAAGATCAGGGTTTGTTTGCCATCCACAAAGGTGGGGTATTAAAGCAAGATTTTTGCTCCACCCAGAACAACTCAGTTGGTACTAGAAGGAGCCCAGCTGACCTGGAAGCTTGCTCATGGCATTTCTCATAATTGCTTCCACCTCATTTCCTTCTAACACACTGCCTTTAGAAATGGTATTTCCTTTTGAACACCTTGAAATGATACTGACATTACACACCTTTGTAACAGAGAAGGGTCTATTATGTAACGCTCCAAAGGAAGCCAAATGGAAAGGAGTCCATAAGAGCTGAATCATACCAACAGGAAGAACCCACAGGAAATGGTGACTTGTTCTAGGGACTAATGTGCTCATGCCCAAAAGGTGTGAATGTCTGCAGCTGTGTCCTAGTTGGGTCATAAAATGAGACATTAGAGTAAGGTTCACATCCTGGCTTAATCACTCACTAAGTAGACAATCTCAAACTAACTATGAGAGGCCTTACTGCTCCTTCATCCCTATCAACCTAAACACAGGATGTCTTTTGTTTAAGAGGGAACTTTTGAAGATTGTTTAGAATAGTTTAGTCATAGCTCAACTGAGCTAGTCAACCCACCCATTTATGGATAGATGACCACTATGCAGACTGAAGCATGGATGGATGGTCATCTGGTGCTTTGGATGAGCTGTTAAAAATCAGTAAACCCTGCCTTTCACCAGCTCAAACTTCAGTTATCTTTATTTAGCTAGTTCTTGTTATATTACCAATACATAGAAAAGTCATAGTTACTAAAAGTTTTGATAAGAGCTGGGGAGAAGACTCAATAGATAAGAGTGCTTACTGTGTCAGTATGAGGCTCTGAATTCATAGTCAGAACCCACATTGAATACTTGTTGTGGCTGAGTACTGACTGGCCTAAAGCACCAGTGTTGTAAGGGAGCAGAGACAGAAGGGTCTCTGGAGGTTTGTGGATGTTAGTCTTACTCCAGATACAGTTGGAGACATGGTCTCAAAAGAAAAAGTATAAGAGTGATAGGGAAAGATGCTTGATATCCTTCCGTGGTCTCTGCATACATACATGGGCATATATGCTCTGTATCTGTCTCTGTCTCCCTTTCTGTCTCTCTCCGCCTCTGTCTGTCCCTATCACTTTTTCTCTCTCTGTCTCTGTCTGTCCCTATCTCTCTCCCTCTCCCTCACCCTCTCCCCCCCCTCTCTCTCTCTCTCACACACACACACACACACAGAGAGAGAGAGATGCAAGTACTTACACATATATACTCTTCATATACATCACACACATTCACAGAAAAAAATATAAATGAATATAAACCCGTTGGATTAAAAACCCATTGGATAATCTAAAAATTTTCATGAAAATATCTGTACTAGGGTATTTTATTTTTATATTAATTCATTATGCCAGGGTAACCTTGTGTAGTATAGGCTATAATTAAACTCATGAACTTTTTGCTGTAATTTTCCAAGAACTGGAATTATAGGCATGCTATACCACGCCAGGAAGCAGGATGTTTTGTGATGCACACAATTTTCCTTGATTGATAATAAACTACTTTCTAATTGAATTACTGTCAAAAATTTAAGTTACAGTTAATTTCATGATTTGATGGGTTGATAGATGACCAGATAGTTAGTAAGGTAACACTCCTTGTTGTGTCTTTGAAGGTATTTAAAAAAGAGAAAACACACCATGCACACACACACACATACACACACACTCACACACACACTCACATGCATATGTGTGTATATAATTTATAGGTTATAATTTAAATATGTATAAAAATGTTATACATATATGTATAATATATAGCTTTGCTATACATGATCTTATAAACATATATTTATAAATTTATAGATAGATAGATAGATTGATATAAAATTGATAGAGAAGAGATGGTTTAAGAAATATAAACATTTTTTCAATTGCAGTAAAGTAGAAATTTCCCCTTCTCAGCTTGCTTAAACACCATCAGTTTATGTCCTGACCCTTCAAGTTCTTCCTGAGACATTCCTCTCTTCTCTTTGTCCTGCAATGCTACCTACAACCTGTAACAAATGATATGGTGATTATTTTATTAATATTAATTTTCTAATCTAATAATTATATAAGGAATACTAAAAACCAGATCAACTAAAGTGTTCCACTCACTGGGGATTATTGGTTGGAACACCCTGGATTCTGAGTCTATCCTGTCACCATTGCATCATTCATTCATTAATTAATTGATTGATTGATTGATTAATTAACTAATTAATTAATTAATGCTATGTTGAGTGAATAATTCAGGCTGCAGTATAACGTGCTTTTGAACGAACTTGCCTGTCTGTAAATAGAACTAGACGCATGATACTCAAAAAAAAATCTCATATTCTGTCTCAGAACAAGACAAAATAGGTTAAATTAACTATGGATTTTATCATGAATTTATTCAACATATATCCAGGCATGCAGAAACTTGCAAACTAATGTGAGAAATAGCAACGGGAGCAAAGGGTACAGAAATGGTAAAGTACAAACGGTTATGATGGGGTAGGAATATTCTACTATACCTCTTTAATTTTTTTTCCTGGAAATAACAAAAGGAGGAGGAGGAGGAGGAAGAGAGGAGGAGGAAGAGGAGGAGGGGGAAGGGCAGATGTGTGCACAGCCAGTACATACATAGAATTACTTGATTTTCTTCCAACTAACCCAGGGAAGCATTAAACATGACTTCAAGGCATCATGGCAGCCCTGGTTGGAAGAAAAAAAGATAACTACTAGGTTTAGTTCAGAATAGGTAGTTTAGATCCATCTCTTGCCTATCAAATGTAGCTAAAATCCTACAGGTAAATGATTCATAGACTGTAAGCAATGTAAAAAGCGAGGGCAGATAGCTTAAGGATATTTAGTGGATGGTGCCATACCCCATACCCAGGAATATACGTAAGCACAAATCGAACTCTGTGGCTAGTTTTTAAAAAAAGAATAAAAGAGAATAAAAAAAGATGCAAAATTGGAGCTCTGAGAAGAGTTATAAGGAGGGGTGAATATGGTAAAATACATGCATGAAACTGTGAAAGAGTTAGTAGGATATTAGTAGTAGTTAGGATATTAGCTAGTTAGTAGGATATTGGTAGATAGTAGGATATTAAAGCAGAGGTACTTTCTCTAACACTGAATGGCAGACAGGGGAGGTTGCTGTACCATCCCCCATCTCAGCCTCTGAAGAGGTTTTGTACAATAAGATGAGGTCAGGCAAATTAAACAAATAACGGATATGGAAAGGCTTCTTCACCTCCCTTGAGAAGAAAAATCTGGAAATAGGCGACACTGAGGTCACTCGCTGGCCTGATTAAAATGGTTTCAATGTCAGAAGCCATCCTCACATCCCAAAAAGAAAGTGATGGATGTACTTACAGGCCAAACTGCTATATGCTATCTCCCTCCTTATCTTAAAGAGACATATGTAAGCCATCAAATGCAAAATATATAAAATAATGTCTTTCTTAATGTAGACCAGTAGAAAAAATAGAGTAAGTCCAGTTGATAGTATCTTACAATGATTTTTCCAATATGATTTTGAAGAATTTGCTTTATTTTCCCATTAAGTACTGCTAATGCAACTTTCATCACAAATATTTTTTTCTGTGGAACATTTTATCACCTCCTTTTTATCCTTCTTTAGGTAAAATATACAAGCAAAACCAGGTGCACACCCTTTAAAATTTTAGAGCTTATGTTTCTTTACCTTTGAGAAACATACTTGTATTTGTCCATAATTGTCTATTTTCTAGGATTTTGCTTTGTGAGATTCTGGTTTTTTTCCTCTTCTGTTCTGTTCTGTTTTGAGATGTTTTTCTTTTAGACTTTTCCGGAATAGTTATCTACATATTTTGCTTTCTCCTATTATTTTCTGTGTCTTTGTATTTTTCTTAATTAAAACTGAAATACCTGTGACTCCCTGACATTTTGAAGGCATCAATATCAATATCAAAAGTATAATGTATGGGAGGAGAAACAAGGTTAGAATAAAGACAATACCTTGTATAATGTCTTAATCAATAATACTGATTAAATTAACTATGTAGTAAGTAGTGCTACAGTTTCCATGAATAGAGAAAAGATTGCTATGCCATTCAGAGAGCATCAGACAACCTTTACTGGGACCTCATTGGCCCTCTGTTACATACAGTTGATGGATGAACAAGTCTGTGTCCCTGACCTCAGAATTTGGAAGATTGGCATTTATTTTATCTGGCCATCTTTTGTCATTTTCAAGACACTCTAGGAACTGAGTGCAGCCCCTTATTAATTATGAAGTAAACATATCAGAACTTGTTTCTAAAAATCTTCCTGTTCACTTCATAATACTTGAATATTACCAATCCAGACAGCAATTTGTGTTGGTCAAACATCTGGCCTCTATAAGCATTGGCCTCTACAAGTGTGCATTCACACCTGCAAAACCATGTACACATATATACAAATACATATGAACAAAATAAAGTCAATGTTCTCAATTGTGAGTCCAGGAACTATCAATATTTTCATCAAAGAGAAATAGGATTTTCAAAGGTTTCTTTCCTGCTTACTACAATGTACAGCAGGCATGCCATTTTAAAGACTAACATTCAACGAATAGATAATACCACAGAGCAGGACCTTGACATCAAATTCACAAAGTGCTGTACCTCTTAGGAAGCAGCCTTTTGCTCAGAAGATTATTAGAACAAGAAATGAACATCACATACCCTACAATACTAAGACCACTCTCAGCAGGAACACAATTAAAAAAATGTCTCCGGAAATCATTCTCATGTGAAGGAAACACAAATCTAAAATTGATGAGAAAAGTAGCCTTCCTAAAAGCCTAACTGCATTGGGAACCAGCCTAATGCCATCAACATGGGAAGGATCAAATATATTAGATTATATCCATCAGTAGAATGTCATGTCAACCCGAAAAGTAGTCACGCTGAACAGTATTGATCTATTTGAGAGGATAATCATTAAATTTAGAAGGACGAGCAGGGCTCCAAGTAGAAAAGAAAGGAGGCTCCTGTCGTAAACCTTAAGCCAAACCTAAAGGAAGCAGAACTTAGTGGGATTAACAGACTGAGTTAATGATGCACATTGAATTGTTTTCTGCATTTTCTTTTATTCTGCATTTCTGGTAGTTATAGATAATGTATATCTTGTTAGTAGATTAAAGTATTTTTATAAAATACGGCTCCTATAGGGTATTGCAGTCATCAGAATCTGCCTGGACACCTTTGAGCGGAGGGTCTCTAAACAGGAGCCCCATTCACAGTCCTAGAGTCAGGAGATATGAAAAATATCCTTCATCATCTGGACCAGTTTCTCCCACCTTAAAATTGAGAAGACTATCAAGGTATGGAAAGGATTATATTGTGTAGATATGTGCATACATATTTATGCAGTTGTACATGTGTGCAGGATTGTATTCATGCACTAGCCAGAGAAAAGCCCCAGATAGCTTTACTTAAATGTGGTCCACTCTTTTTTTTTTAAATTGAAATGGGCTCTCACACAGACCTGGTACTTGCCAAGTTGGCTAGGTGGCTAGGAAACCCCAGAAATGCACTTGGGTTCACACTCTTGTCTCAGTTCTAGGGTTACAAATGTGTACTAGCCAGACATTTTTCATGTGGATTCTTGGAATAGAAATCAAGTCCCCATGCATCCAAGGGGAGCACTTTATCAATCACCTATCTTCTCAGATCTGTGACTATAAAATTTGATTGAAGGGATATTTGAATCTTTAGGTTAACATGCAGAGTAGTAGTCTTCATTATGTTATGTAGTTATGTTTTCTTATACATTAATGGGTTTTTAAAGCCCTATTATACCTATAGCACACAAACTGGCTTTATTACCTACATTGAAACCAACAGTGCTTAAGCGTCAGAACTGCAGAGATGCTATCTGTCATCAGGGCATGCTAATCAATCCCAAAGTTCTTATCTCACCCTTCATGGGCAAAAGGTCATACATGATACACACCCTACAGTCCAGAGACTGAGCTAGCTTAATGCTGCTGGTACAGAGCCCCAACTCTTCAGTGAACCCAACTTCAATCACATGCTGACTTATTAATTTGCATGTGGATAATGAAGATGCTTTGAGAAATTAGGTATAAAGCTTCTGGTGTCTATCAAGTAGTGAGGATATTTGTAGTTAAAAACATTAAGCCAATGTTAGTACAGCGCACATCTGCATAGATAGAAGAATGCAGATACTTTCTAGGGCATCCTAAAGGAACTTCTGGCCAAGCTTAGAAATCTATAGACAAAACCATTTGAGACACAGAAAGACAAGGACACAATTCAGTGGGATGGGAGCAAGGCAGCCTGGGAGACACGCTTATGCATGTGAGGACCAGGAGGCTGTGCCTGTGCCTTAAAAGTAGATGGATTACAGTCTACTGAAGCAGGCCAGAGGGGCATCCTCTGGCGGCCAAGCTGAAGGATGGCAGGACACACATGGCATCTGGGGAAGCTCTGCCTGGCTTTGGTGTGCAGGATGGGAACAGAAAGCAGAGAGTACTGGCTGAGGACTCAGCCAAGAGGATGGTGCAGTAATCCTGTGTGGGTGAGGCAATAATACCAGGAGGGACCATGTGCTAGGGAAGCTGGAAGTGGATTTCACTTCCACTTCTATTTATGTTTCTGGATTCGAGTAAATCAGGGAAGACATTGCTACAGAAGTGACATTTCTAGCTCCTTGCGGGTCCAGCACGGTTCTCAGGATCAGAGCATGTTCATTTTTACCCCTTACCACCAGGTTACCCAACAGAGTACAATGAAATGTACTCAAATAACAAGGTTCTAGAACTTACAGGACACAAAAGCATAGCTTATTTTTCCCATGAAGTCCACACATTTCTTTTTTAGTGGGGCTTCTTACTGCGGGAAACCCTGGATAACAAAGCCTTTAAAGAATGGGAATCAGCATCATCACCTAATAAACCCTTCTGGGTGAACAAACCTCCTATTTCTCTTTGACACTTATCTAATAAAGAAGGTGGCTGAGCAGAAAAAATAGAGGGGAGTTTGTGTTCCTACACGAAAGATAGGACTTTTGTTTGATTTTTCAGAAGCGATGTTACTTTTACAAGATCATTTACACTTATATGTTAGAAGTTTACAGAATAATAAAATAGTCTATTAACTCTAGTTATTCGTGAAATCAAAAGTTCAAAACAGGTTACAGAGCCAATGGGCAAACACTTAGAAAAACAAAACAAAACATGCACACCGTGGTGTGATAACAATAAGGTCTTTTCCTGAGTATTGTTTTCTGGAACAGGACTAGAGTTTCAAAATGAATTTGCCTTGTTAGTAGCACAATGTTCTACACTTACACCCTAGTAAATATTTTTATAAGATAATACTGAGTGATAGAGGTATTTTGCTCGCTAAACCTCTCCCTGTCAACAACTGCAAGCTGACCTCTAACTTGCCTGGAGCTGAACAAACAATACTGGTGGTATTTGCATCTGTCCCTTCCCCTTCCAAAACCCCTTCCTCTTTAAATCTGGCACGGAAGACTGTTTCCTTTAACCTAGCCCCCGTTGTTCCAAACCTGAAGCTGCTGATAGTCTCTGTGATCCCTTTCCTTCATAACAAAGTTTTAAGGCCAGCTAAGAGTTAGTTCTTATCCACTTGGCCAGAATGTAGTTTGCAACGATGCCTCTAATGGCAACTCTGGCAAATAAGGCTCATGACGGAGGACATTATAAAAACTGACATTTAGGAGCTGGGAATTCGGAACCATATTTAATGGCTCTCTGTCACCAGTGAGCAGAATGGTACATTGCCCAAGCAGAATTACATGGAGAGACTAGAAACCAAATCTTCATAATTTTGTCCCCAATTTGCTGAAGATCTTTAACTTTCTGAGAACTTCATTTTCCTTATTGTAATGTTGGGAGAATACATGATACATGTCTGACATTGTTGGCTTATGAAGCATCAATACATGTAGCAATGACTTGCAAGAGTTTGCTTTGCATGCCTCGGCCATGTAGAATAGCCTTATAATATCTGAGATTAACAAGCTTAATATTAACAGCTTACCATCGATATTTTGTTAACAATATGGAAAAATATAAAGAAGAGATGGTCAAGTAGCTTTGTTAGTCAGCGTCTTGCCATGTCAGCCCGAGGAACTAAGGATTCCTAGCACAGGGGTCAAATGCTAGGTACTACGGAGCCCATTTGAAAAGTCCAGTCCTGGAGTATATTGACAGGAGTATCCCTGGAGGTCATCAGCCAGGCAGTGTGACCCCATGAGCTTCTGGTTCAGTGAGAGACTGTGGTTCAAAACTTGAGATGAAGGGAAATCAAAGAAGATAGATAATGTTGCTCCTCAGCCTCTACATACATAACCAGGTATATCATGTACACAGGAGTGCACAACCTTACCAGCATGGACAGCCACATATGTGTACATGCGTATACACACACACACACACACACACACACACAGAGAGAGAGAGAGAGAGAGAGAGAGAGAGAGAGAGGCACATACACACACACACACACAGAGAGAGACTTATTTATGTTCTATTTGGAGTTCTCTCTCTCTGTCTCCCTCCCTCCCTCCCTCTGTCTCCCTCCCTCCCTTTTTCCCTCTCCCTCCATCTCCCCTCTCCACCCCCCCAACTGGTCACTGGATAGTGAATCTACGTTTGTCATGTGGTAGTCAGAAACAGGATGTTGTTTCTTGCATATGACCATTTCTCTACCCAGGTACAATGAAGCATTGCCGTTATCCAACAAGAACAATCCATGCTTCTGCCCAGTCCAGAAGCATCAGGTGTGGGTAGCATTCTGTGCTGCCTGGCATTCTATTTCTGGAGATCTGCATTGTAAAGGTGGGATGTAAATTCAAGTCCATATGCTAGGGAAAAATCAGATGTTCCCAATGTGTCTCCAGGACTATTTTTAAAATCACAGCTAATAATTTACTGACTGACGCTCTGGGCTTGCCTGGATCTAAAAATAGTTGTTCCGAGCTTTCGGAGGGCGGTCAGGGAACAGGGCTGGGATGGTGGGAAGCTTCCTCTAATAAAATCAGTCACATCAAGAAATTCAGAATAAAACTGAATCTAGCCACTCAAGATTTGATTCTGATAAGACAAGTTTGACAGCTGCTTCCCCATTGATTAAGTTCATAGAGATGTTTTAAGGAGAGAAATTAAGTGGTAGGGAACCTGACATAATCCTTGGGGTTTAGGACTGAGTCTAAAATTGTATTCCATGCCTCTTGAGAAGCCATTTCACAGCATCAGGGAGACATCCAAACAAGTGATACATTTAGGGCTGGCAGCTGACCCTCTGCTCAGCTGCTGGGCACCTAGGTGGGGTCAGGGCCTCTGACCACCAGGGAAGGGGCCAGCTCAAGCATCACAGTCTTCACAGAAGGCTTCTCCCAAGGCTCTGACACTGAGCACTTTCCACAAATCAAATTAGCTCTTAAGGAGACAAAGAGGCCTCCTTTCTCTGTCCCCAGAGTAGCTCATCCATCATTTAGCCCTCTTCCAGGACTGGAGACAGTTATGTGTGCCGAGGAATTATTTGATAGCTGATATTTACTTACCAAAAATGTTGAATTGTCTTTGTGCTGAAGCTTGCCTTTTTAAGGAACATTTGATTAACATAAGTATAAAAAAGCACTTCCTAGGATTACTTACACACCAGAGAAGCTCATTGAGCTGATCAAGGTCACCATTTTCCTTTTATTTTGCTGTTACGTGGATTTTCTTTGATCATTTCCACCTTCAATATTATAGTACTCTGCCCATCTGTTCATCTTGTCCACCTATCATCTATCTACTTAACCATCCATCTATGTATTATCATCTATTTATCTATAAAATATCAAATATCATCTATTTATCAACTAGCTATCAGTATCTCTATTATCTGTTATCTACTATCCATTCACAAGTCAGTTATCTGGCTAGTTATCTATTTATTTTATAGTTATCTGTTTAACATCTTTCATGCATCTAAGCTTCTATCTACCATCTACCTACTTATTTATCTATCCATCATCTACACATCAATCACCCATTTATTCAATTTTTTATTTATCCTGGGATGGATCCAAAGTATCACATTTTCTAATATATTGCTTATTTTGTATCTCCATTTATATTTGTAAAATGCCAACGTATGACACAATTAAAAAAAGAGTATTTACTCCAGACACACTATCCAGTGAGTATTTGGTGTTCTTTGTAAGGTACTAAAAGGGTAGACAGAAGGAAGTGGAGCAAGACAGTGAACATGGTTGATGAGAAATGACAAAGTACACTTCTTCCTCAATAAACACTAGTGGCAATGCTCTCTATTGTGCTTCTATTCTGTTCCTGCATCAAATGAAATTGAGGTTGTAGATAAATATGGAGCATGCTTGAACATAAAAAAAAAATATTTTAACTAAGAAAATACACGTGTGTGTGTGTGTATGTGTGTGTGTGTGTGTGTGTGTGTGTGCAGTTCAGAAATAAAGAAAGGCCTCTGCGTCCTGCTGGGACTCCAGACTGCCTGGCTCCCTTCTGCGTCGCATCCTTTCAAGGGTGATTGAAGACATTGGCTTGCGCTGTATGTTTTGCTGGGTCCAGTGAAGGTTAATTCCTGCAACGAGGTTCCTCCCAACCTCTGAGATTGGCTATGTGAGTCTTGCAGTAAGAGCTTTCAGATGGGAAATTTATGAGTTCTGGTGCTCTTCCAAATATTTCCGTTTACTTTCATTCAAATGGAGAAAAATGAGAAAGCAAATCAAGCTCCTGCTATCAAACTGTATTAAAGCTAAAAAAAAAGTACCAAATTGTTTGATTTTATAAGGCTGCCCTACAAAAGTTTAACATCGAGTCTAAGTCAATTACAAAGACAATGAATAACATCATATTTTACTGTTACAAAAAAATCATATAATTTTCTAAGAAAAAATGCAGATTTACATAATGTTTAAAGTACTTTTGAGTGTCACAGCTGAAAAAATATTGTAGTAGTTGATTTTCCTTGTATGCAAAGGTCTTTTCAACATTTTTCCTTAGTTATGAATTTTCATTATTACATTGTTTTTGTCAATACTATTTTTTGCAAATAATATTGGGGATGTATTGTTATTTTAAGCTATATTCCTATTAAATTTACTCATAGTCTCTTTCACAGAAATGTTTTCCATTATATTACCCAATAGTAGTAACATTTCCTCTCCTTGCTTGAAAATAACACAGAATATCTCAAATTACTCTTCTTTTTAAAAAATTTTAGCAAAAATGGTTGGGATCCTACTTAAGTCGAACTCACTCTCTAAGCCTACATAGAAGACACCAATTTCCAACAAAAATTCAATAACGACACAAAAAGCCTAACGTAGACTAAGTGTAGATATTAAACCCATGAGTCTTCCACTCGTGGCAACTGTCTTAAAGGTTGATTCCTGTGGAGCAGATGACCCATCAACTGGAAGGAGTAACAAATCTTCCCAGAAGATCATACACTAAAAGACAGAACCCCATGGAGAAATCCCTGCATGATGGATCTACAATGTATGGAGATGACAGCAGGAGGTGAAAGAGATACTGTGGTTGGGGGGAAACAGGTGCTTGGAGGCACTCCTGCCCAACCTCCATGGCCTTTGGGAGGACAGCAGGAGTCTGAGTCACAGTATGCCCACCTTGTCATGTCACTCACCGTGCTCGAGGCCCTTTGCAATGAATCACAAGCTCCATGATTAAATGTCCCAACATGTGCTTTATATATTATACAGAATTCAATAGATCTCATCACCAAACGGTTCCTTTAATAAAACCATTTGAGAACTAGAGAAAACTATACTCTATTGAAGGCAATGTCCTATAAAAATATTTTTCTAAATATTTCAAAAGAAGAAGTATGAATTTAGCCCAGGGGTGACTATAGATAAAAATTAATGTCCAGATTTTTTTAACCTTAGAAAGAAAGAGAAATTTAACTAGAAAGTGGTCTTTGGGCCTGGCCCAAAATGTCATGTAATCTTATCAGACCTTGTTTACAAGCACCGTTTTATTATAAAAAGCACCAAGCAATCCAGAACAGGTGTTAGGTTTCAGGCTAGGGTTTCAGAGTCTTCTACAGTTTATTAAAAAAAAAAAGGAAAATAAGTAAATAGACAAATAAGTAGATAAGCAAACAAACTAAACAAAAATTGCAATGAACTCTCAAGAGGTTGTTCAGGTAACTTATAGTAGGGACTGAAGATAGCACAAAGGAGTCCCATCTCCTGGTAGCCAGCTAGCAACCCTTCGAAAGTTGATCATCCATCCAATTGATGTGTTGCACTAAGATGTGTGCTCTCTCTTTTTTTTAAGTTATTTGTTATTTACTTTATGTATATGAGTACATTGTAGCTATCTTCAGACACACCAGAAGAGGGCATCAGATTTCATTACAGGTGGTTGTGAGCCACTATGTGGTTGCTGGGAATTGAACTCAGGATCTCTGGAAGAGCAGTCAGTGCTCCTAACCACTGAGCTATCTCTCCAGTCCAGATGTGTGCTCTCAGGACTATGACTACATGAAGACATGAACAATGGTTCTCATCTGTAAGGATTTTGCTCCTTACTCCACTTAGGAAAGAGATACTTGGAGACATCGAGAGATAGTTTGGCTTTTTAAACATTAAAACAGGAGTCTCTGGCATTTAAATTATGAAGGTCAGATATATCTTTTTACATCATACAATAAATAAGACAGCCTTCCATGACAAAGAATTACCTGATAATACCATAATACCTGATAATGCCATAATGCCAGATACAGAATATCTATATGAAATATATGGAAATGCTACTATTACCTCAAAATTCACATGCCAAAATCCTATCCTCCAAAATGATGACTTTAAAAGGTAAGGCTTTTGAATGGTACTGAGGTCTCATGCAGGAGGATCCTTTCAGAGGGAATCCATGCTTTCAGAATAAAGGCCAAGAAAAGTTCTCACACTACTTCCATCATGTCAAAGACACAAAAGTCACCATCAAAGAGGTAAGAAACAGGAGCATGAAGTGGGCTGGGAATGAACCCAGGAAGTACCAGCTCAGTGGGAGAGTACTTACTTACCCTTGCCTGTCATGCACAGGCTCAGGTAGGATTCTTCACACTAGAAGAAAATACAAGAACGAGAACCAAAAAATAGTCTCCCCATGAGTCACTGTATCTGACAACCTTGGTTGTGGAGATCCCACCTACGAGTGGTGAGAAATCACTGCCTATTCTTTAAACCCCCAACTTATTATCACACTATAAATGGAATAAGACAAAAGTCAGACGGGGCTGGAAAAGTAGCTCAATTGGTACAGTGGTTTTTTGGTGGGTATGTATTAAGTCCTGCATTCCATTCCCACTACAAAACAAATGAAAAGGAAGAAAAGAAGAAGAAGAAGAAGAAGAAGAAGAAGAAGAAGAAGAAGAAGAAGAAGAAGAAGAAGAAGAAGAAGAAGAAGAAGAAGAAGAAAGAAAGAAAGAAAGAAAGAAAGAAGATGAGGAGGAGGAAGAGAAGGAGGAGAAGGAGGAGGAGGAGGAGAAGGAGGAGAAAGAGGAGGAAGAGGAAGAGGAGAAGGAGGAAGAAGAAGAAGGAGAAGGGGGAGAAGGAGGAGGAGGAGAAGAGAAGGAGGAGAAGGAGGAGGAGAAGGAGGAGGAGGAAGAGGAGGAGGAAAAGGAGGAGGAGAAGGAGGAAAAGGGGAAGGAAGAGGAGGAGGAGGAGGAGGAGGAGGAGGAGGAGGAGGAGGAGGAGGAGGAGGAGGAGGAGGAGGAGGAAGACAATGAAGTGTGCATGGTGGCACTTGCTTATAATCTCAGCATTGCAGAGACAGAGCCAAAAGGTTTAAGGTCATCCTAGTTTACATAGCAAATTTTGAGGGCTGGCTGTGACACATGAGATCCTGTCAAAAGGAAGAAAGAAGGAAGGGAAGAAAACCAAAAGGAAAAGGAGGAGAAATAGAAAGCAGACGAAGGAAAGGATGGTAGAAGAAATGGAGGAAGAGAGGGGTGGAAGAAAGAGAAGGAAAAACGCCAAGAAAAAAGTCTAATATATGAATGTAATTAATATATAAATCATACAAAAATATATCATATATATAGGAAATGTTTCTAAATGTATAACCCTAGGCCTTTAAGTTATTTCTAGACATTGCTTTGAGGTGAACTCCTACAAAGCATTGTTTTCTTGACAATTGGGTCTACTTTCATGAGAATGGAAAAACAGTGTGCCTGATGAAAAACATTAACCTGTTGGTTTGCAAGTAGAATCCAGTAATATGTGACCCTATGTGACCCCAGCCTCAGCATCAGTTTCCTTATCTGAAAGAGTGTTTATTACATCTATGTCAGTGCTGCCAAGAGCATTAAATAACATGAACCCATGTGCCGCCTTGTTCAGAGTCCGCCTTGGTTAGGTATTCACTACAGTTTCTGAAAGTTTGAGCTTCATACCTGAATCCTGATTGGCAATGAATGAAAACCCAAACTCCCCCAACAAAAATAATGTATTGACATGGGGTCTCTGGAGTTGAATAAAGGTTTAATGGAATTCTCAGAATTCTTACAATTTTGCACCTCCTCCACAAAAGGTAGAATGAGCCACGCTGGCGTTTGTTGAGAGAACCCTGACCTGAGGAGGTTGCGAGTGTACGATCCAAGTTCTCACCAGAAGGGCTCTCTGCGCGGGATAGCAGACTTTGAACTCTGAGAGACAAACAGTCTGGTTCCTGCTGAGTCACAACCATGTTCTCATTCACTGTCTCATGCAGGAGCACTTATATTATGACAGCATCCTTCAAACTTCACTTTATAACGTGCCTAAGGAGTGTTTAAACCAACTTGCTTATAAATGAAATATTTGCCCGATGGTTCTAGCTGAGTTGAATACTGAAAAAAAAAATTCTTTTTTTTTCCTTGTCATTCTTTGCTGTGATTCATGCAAAGAACTTTATAATAATCAAAGTGATTGCCTCAGCAAGCTGAGCTGTTACCTGTGGTATCAGGTAGTGTGATCCTGTGCAGACAAAAAGGACTGCATGGTGCTATTTGAGTCACAGACCTAATCACTGTCTGTCTGAGATGGGACCATTGTGACTCACACAGCTGAGCTGGGCAGAAACACAGAATGCATACAGATACCCAGCCGCCAGGAGACAGCCCAGAAGTACAGTTGGCAGTGTTCTCTGCCTGTTCAAATAAGCAGCCTACATAGGATGAGTGAGGTATGGGCCTTCCCCACAAACAATCCACACTTATCTTCATTCACCCCAGTATCCCAGTAGATGTTTTCATTTCTCCTGTCTTCGGTGGCATCCCTACCCTACATGCTCAGGTTATTATTAATCCAGGCACAAATAACCTGTCTCCAAGCTAAGCTGCAAGGCCCATGTTAAACAACAAACCTAGGATCCTGGTTCCTTTATCAGGCCCCAAACTTCAAAGAGATTATGAAGAGAATCTGCTATCTAGCTACCAAAGTCCTTTAGATTGTTTGCCTGGCTTATCCTGGGGGGTCCTGATCTTCAGACAGCCAGAGATGAGATTAGCTGATTTGACTATAGCCTTAGCCTTCATTTAAGACTGTTATCAGCAAGTCTTTAGGGGTCTGGAAAAGTATCTGGGCTCCTAAACAACCACATTCCTTCCCATTGTCAGGATTCTTAAGCTTCTGGAATCCTAAACCACCAGGACTGCCTTTGAAGGGAAAAGGTATGAAAGAGAAAATGTTTCTTCCTAGCTCAAAAGTGGATACCACCAGGACAATACTAGATAAAGGCTGGATGAAGGAGCATCTAGAATGAATGTTTAACTCATGCACTACAATGGGTCCTGGGGGTAGCAGAAGTGAAAAGCTCAAGGCCCAGGAAGGTGGCTTGGGCTGTGAAGGGCTTGCCTGCTAATGTGAGGCCTGAGTTTGATCCTTAGAATCCATATAAGGTAAACAAAGAGAGCAGTAGTGATGCAAACTTGTAATCCCAGAGCTGGGAAAGTGCAGATAGATCTGCCTGGCTATCTGGCCAGCCAGCCTACCTACTTGGGGAAGTTCTAGCTCAGTATGATAACTTTTTCAGTGGTGTCTGAGGAATGATGCCCAAGTGTCCTCTGGGTTACACATATGTGCATATTTGCATGTGCGTGAGTGTGTGTGTGTATGTGTGTGTGTGCACACACAAACACATCAATGGAACTGCATACCTAGAGACACATACAGAGACACCCTGTACACATAAGAAGAAAACTCAAATTAACCAGAAATCAGCTAAGATAAAGAAATGGCCTTCTGTGAAATTGCTGCTTATTTGCAGAAGTCACCATTTCCCTAAGGAGGACCCTACTTTGAAGTTCTTCCAGGATCCACGACTCTGTATGTTAGAAGGGCCTAGAGAGAGGCCCTTTCCACTGGAGACAGGACACATCCTTCTATTTTGATAATCCCCTTATGTGTTAATGTTCTTGGTTGACCAAGTGATATATTTTAAAGATTTTCTCAGTAAGTGTAGTTTCCCCTAAAAGGAAAATACAATTCTCTATATTCATCATGCATGAATATCTGAAATTAATTCATTTACTAATAGGCAAACAAGGAGACTATGGAAGGACTTGTAGGATGTAAATAAACTCGCGGAATGATCTTCTCCCAGAAGGAGAAGATTTCCTGTCACAAATGAAGGACCACAGTGGATTCTTTTCCCAGGGCTTCGCTCTCTGCAGAGCACAGCAGGCCCTGCCTCTGCCCACGGAGTTTTCTACCTTGTCACATTACCATTCCCCATAGCAGAACACACTGACTTCTGAAAAGCGACCCTCCCAAGAGAAAGATAAAGGAAGAGTCAGCCGCTCCATCGCTGCTTAGTTCTGCTGTTATTGAAGCTATCTATTTTAATTATTTCAATCAATAGTGTTATTATGTTTATTCTCTGGAACTTTAAGCAAATGGAATAATGTGAAAAAAATCCAATAAATATGTGAAGGGAGATGAAAAACAAGGTACTTTATGTTTTCTAGGCAACAAAAATGCAAAACAAAACAAAAACAAACAAAACCCCAAGACAAGAGCAGCAGCATCCCTTCAGGCTTTCTTGTCTCCTACTTCCTCCGGCTGGGCTGGGGTTGCAGTTGGTCAGTTACAAGCTCAGCATCAGTTTCTGATCAGCCATTGAGATTTCTTTGGGTCATAAAAGCATCCCTGTGAAGGCTGCATTGGGCCATATGCATGCAGCTTTCCTCCTAGAGGAACCATTGTCCTTCACAAAGGCACCATAAGGGAGAAACTAGGAAAGGATGCTGGAGAATGAAAGGATCCTGGTAGGTCTCTGTGAGTCTTTCATGTCAGAGAAAATCACATCAAAAGAAATCCCTGTTCAGCAATAGACACCCAATCTTTACCGATATGGGATGTGGTGAGGATGTGCATGTGTGTATTTTGGCACACATATGGAAACCAGAGAACAATTTTCTGTTCTGTTTTTCAGGTGCATCTGTCTTCTTTGTGACGGAGTCTAACACCAGCCTGGATCTTGCCAGATTGACTAAGCTGACTGACCAGCAATCTCCAGGGATTCACCTTTCTCTGAGTCCCTCACACCGGGATTAAAAAAGGCATTGAACATGCCTGGCTTTTTTAGGTAATTTCTAAAAATCAAATCTAATTTCTAAAAATCAAATCACTTTACCAAATGAGCTCTCTTTCAGACCCACAAAGTATCAATAAATAATGACTGGTCAAGATTTCTAAACAGCATCAAAAATAAATAAATAAAAGCAAAAGCAAAAAAAAACATTTTCTTTTGTTTTGTTTTGATTTTTGTTTTTTCCTGTCCCTACCAATTTTCTTTTTTAGTTTGCTTTGTTTAGTTAGTTGGTTTGGTTTTTGTTGTTGCTGTTGTTCATGGTGGTGGTGGTGGTAGTGGTGGTGGTGGTGGTGGTGGTGTGTGTGTGTGTGTGTGTGTGTGTTTCACCATGGCAACAGAAAATTAGCTTTTGAAATAAATGGCCTACTCCAGCATTATTCATGAAAGTGTCATTTGTCATCATTAGTAGAAAAGGGTGATTCTAAGAAGCAGTGTGCTAACAACCCTCTCACCACGCTTACACTTCTCAGAACCACAGAGAACAGAATGACTCAACAGCACTCTCATAACAGTCGATGTGTGTTCTCCTTCCTCAGACGGCAGTTCAGAATAAGGTGTCAAGTTCCACCAAGCTGAAGTTTCTAATATATAAGGGAAGTAAGTGGGATGGAAAGATGCAATGATTGGAGAGATGTAAGGAAGAAAACAAAATGGAGCGGTGTAGAAAATAGTTTATTTAGCAAAGTCAATTCTGTTGCTTACAGACAAGATCTCAGATAGCCCAGGTTCCTCAGGAACTGGTTGAGGTGAGGTTGAGGATTGTGGTGACCTGGAACTCCTTAATCTTCTTGCTTTCATCCTTGGAGTCCTGGCTCTACAAGCTGATGAACATGACCTTGGTTTAAAGTAGTACTAGGGATTAAGTCCTGGGCCTGTGGTATGCTATGCTATGCCAGCACTCTACCTACTAAGCATATGCCCAGCATGAAACAATGTTCACGTGTCAGCTGCACAGGAACAAACTCTGTGACAAAGTTTTCTCTCACTATGCTCTCATGACAGAGCTAAAAGTACATTTTCACAATAGTGGCCAAGTGTCCTAAATGGCATCTGAGTCTGTAGGCTACATTTGGAGCATGCATATAGAAGTAGGAGAGAATCTTGACAGGGAAATGTAGGACTAAAAGATACTAGAGGATAAAGGGAGAGTAGTAGAAGTCACCTGACTAAGGAAAGCAATCAAAAGTGAAATGGTGATTATGGTTATGGCCCTTGAACTGGCTCCTGCTGACAGAAAATTTAGGTACAAGTATGATTTAGAAATATATATACTTATGCATATCATATATATATATAATATTCTCCCTGCCTTCACATGGCCCCAAACTCTCCAGTGTTTCTGGAGATAAGGAATTTGTAAATATCACGTTCCACTCATCTGAAAATGTACAAGGATGAGTGCAGGAGCGCTTCCTGCCTCTTCCCTTTTCCTGTCAGGCACTTTTCTTGGGAAAAGACCTAGAACTCAAGATGCAGTCACAGACCAGTTTCAGGTGCCAGCACCAAGGGCTATGGATCAGAGACATTGCATTCTTGGTTGGTTTCAGCATTTGCTTAATTGGGATAATAGGAATATTTTTTTAAGTTTTTTTTTAAATTTTGATTTCTAAATATCATCCAGACAATTCTGAAGGTTCAGCTGAATGAGATAAAGTAATCTGTGGTCCTGTTAAAGATCCTTGGAAACCGATAACACAGACTGCAGAGGAGAAAGAGAAGTTGGGTCTCCTTCAACGTCTTCATCCTGAGTGGACATCACACTTCCCCAAATATAGTTTGGGGCTCATGCCAGTATTGCTTTTTCAAACTAATTACTTGGCCCTATGAATTGTGGAACTATTTGTGACTAGTGAAGGTCAATCTCTTCTTTCTCAAGAGCAAAGAAGCATGCTCCCCTTTCCCTTTCCCTTCTACCTTTCCTTCCTTCCTTTCTTCCTTCTTCTTCCCTCATCCTTTTCCTCCCTTCTTCTCCCTTCCTCCTTCCTTCCTTTCTTATCTTTTCCTCCCTCCCTCCATCTCTCTCTCTCTCTCTCTCTCTCTCTCTCTCTCTCTCTCTCTCTCTCTCTCTCCATTTCTCTTAGTTTTCCTTTACCCCCAGCTTTTCGTCTGAACGAGAAACATTTGATGACTTCCAACTTCCCTCCAGCCTTTCTCGGTCATGTTTCAGCCACAGCTCCATGTGCAGCTGTATATATATTAAGAATATATATTATATATATTAGAAATATATATACTTATGCATATCATATATATATATAATATTCTCCCTGCCTTCACATGGCCCCAAACTCTCCAGTGTTTCTGGAGATAAGGAATTTGTAAATATCACGTTCCACTCATCTGAAAACGTACAAGGATGAGTGCAGGAGCGCTTCCTGCCTCTTCCCTTTTCCTGTCAGGCACTTTTCTTGGGAAAAGACCTAGAACTCAAGATGCAGTCACAGACCAGTTTCAGGTGCCAGCACCAAGGGCTATGGATCAGAGACATTGCATTCTTGGTTGGTTTCAGCATTTGCTTAATTGGGATAATAGGAATATTTTTTTAAGTTTTTTTTTAAATTTTGATTTCTAAATATCATCCAGACAATTCTGAAGGTTCAGCTGAATGAGATAAAGTAATCTGTGGTCCTGTTAAAGATCCTTGGAAACCGATAACACAGACTGCAGAGGAGAAAGAGAAGTTGGGTCTCCTTCAACGTCTTCATCCTGAGTGGACATCACACTTCCCCAAATATAGTTTGGGGCTCATGCCAGTATTGCTTTTTCAAACTAATTACTTGGCCCTATGAATTGTGGAACTATTTGTGACTAGTGAAGGTCAATCTCTTCTTTCTCAAGAGCAAAGAAGCATGCTCCCCTTTCCCTTTCCCTTCTACCTTTCCTTCCTTCCTTTCTTCCTTCTTCTTCCCTCATCCTTTTCCTCCCTTCTTCTCCCTTCCTCCTTCCTTCCTTTCTTATCTTTTCCTCCCTCCCTCCATCTCTCTCTCTCTCTCTCTCTCTCTCTCTCTCTCTCTCTCTCTCTCTCTCTCTCCATTTCTCTTAGTTTTCCTTTACCCCCAGCTTTTCGTCTGAACGAGAAACATTTGATGACTTCCAACTTCCCTCCAGCCTTTCTCGGTCATGTTTCAGCCACAGCTCCATGTGCAGCTGAAGTGACAACCTCTTGTATGCCCTTCCTCATTCGCTCTCAGACCTCTGGTTACACACGAGGGTATGGGAGAGACTACACACACCACTAACACAAACTCTCCCCTTACAGCTCTCCCTCTTCTCTCCAGAAGAGCCCCCAAATCAATTGAAGACCTCCATCAAATGGTTGCCCCACAAATGCCCCTGCTGGAAGACACTGAGAAGACCTTGATGGTCTTAGTGCAGTCAGTGGTCAGTCATTAGAGCTGCATAGAAATGCCCAGAAGCTGGTCTCAGCAAGAAACTTGTTACAGGAAATGAAAGAGGGAACCCATGGTTTCAACCAAGTTAGGGAAGAACTGAAAGTCTGCAAATAAAACTTATAGATCCTTAATCAGAGCTTTCCCTCCACTCAGGCTGTAGAAAAACATGCAGTTCTCTAAGAGACTGTTTTTTTTTTTTTCTTTAAGACCTCTTGAGTCATTGTGGTTTCTGCCTCTTGATTTAAAATTGACTCCTAGAGCAATAAAATGGTAACTATGTGGCCCTTCCCCTTACTTTGCATGAAATGTACTGTGAAGATTTTTGTCCACTAAAAGTTTCAACTGGAAGACTTTACCTGATTTAACCTGTTTCTACTTAGCTCAATATTTTTCCTCTGGTGTTTGTTTATGTATAACATTCACATATAAATGAATATTATTATACAGCCCAAACTGTCCTCAAACTCACTCTGTAGTTCAGGCTAAACATGAACTCATGACGATCCTCTTGCTTCATGTTCTCAAGGGCTGGGGCTGCAGGTGTGAGGCACCACACACAACTTTTTCTAGAGTATTGTTTTAAAAAAGAAAACCCTTATATCCAGCATTCCGTGTTATGTTAGAAGAACTATATTAGGACTTTCTTTGGAAATAGATGGACGTAAGGATAACAGTGTCTCCGCTGGAAGGAATTTTAGGCAATAAATAAATATATTTGAGAACCAGGAAGATGGCCAAACAACTTGAGGTAGACGTCTACAATCCACATAGAAAGCCAGGTAAAGAGAAGAACACCTACAATGCTCACCTCTCAGAACTCTTACAGAGAGATGAGACAGACAGAAAGCACTGGAAGCTCCTGAGAATCCATTCCCAAAAGTTACCCTCTGACCTTTCCATATGCACTCTGGTATATGTGTGCCCATACTCCATGCAGCACACACACACACACACACACACAATTTAAGAATTGACAGATTATTAGAAGTTCAAGATTACCTAAATTAAACAAGTATCCAGCCAGCCCATCCATGCAAATTCCCTATTTCAGGTGACTGAGCCTTTAACTTCATAATTTGTTGTTGTGTCAGGGTTACTAGAAAACATGGATATATATGTGTATATATATATATATATATATATATATATATATATATATATATATATGCAGGCTACTTTTATTTTTCAATTCCTGGAAATTCATCTTTGCACTTTTAGTCTTTCTGCAAGCCACTGTATTTTGGAAGAAGCAGAGACTAGCCCCTGCTAGCTCTCTATAGTACCTGGAAAGCTGAGTTCCCGCCAGGGCATCCCTGGCACCTGACATCACTCCCTAGCAGCTGTTCCTCAGTCTTGGGAACCCAGCAGCAGACTTGAAGGCTGTAATTTGCATATGATCCTCCCACCGACCTGCTTTTGCTTGTAAGATTTTGTTTGTTCATTTACTTTTCTGTCCATGGAGAACACAGCAAGTTGGGGCATCGCAAATGAGAAGACACCTCCAAGCCCTGGCTTGCAGGTTATAAACACACTGTGTAAAATATTTATCATGTCAATATGGTTTAATAAGCATTCATTATTTATTGGGCCTCCCTCTGAGTGCTTAGGCAATACTACAATTAACTTTGCAGATTTGATTGGTTTTGATTGGAGGTCATTGGAAGGCAAGCTTCTACTTGTCTTAGCAGAAACAGGTAGAGCTTAGGCCTGAGAATATTTGAGCCAGTCACAAATTCTCTGGGAAATGGAAACACTAACAGCTCCATAGTTGAATTAACTACAAGATAAAAATCACATTTGCAAGAGCAGTGAACACCAGGATCAAACTACCTCCCAAACAAATCAGAAATAAATTAATCTCTCTCATGCTCATCTGCATAACTAATGTGAAAGAGTTGTCACTGAGGTGCTTGTCCCTCACTGGGCTCAGGATTCCAACACACTAAGCAGGAGAACAGGGAGTGACACCTTCCAGTAGTGTTTGGCTCTGTCTAGCTACCACCATCCGGAGCATTCTTTTTCCCTGAATAATTCTTTCTTTTCCTCTAGAACAATTATACGCTGTAAACGATAAAGGAGAGGGAATTAATATTTGCCGAGTACACGCATTGTATAATCCCAGCAATGTTTTGGGTGAAAGAATTTTTCTATACTCATATTTCACTAAGAACGAAAATAGGCCAAGAGTGGCTGGTGACACATTAATTAGAACACAGGTCTCCCTCCCCAAATCACTCTGTCCATCTGCTCTGCCTCCTATGAGATAAGATATTACCCAACGATATATATTTAGAAGGACACTCCTTGCATATCTATCATCCTTGTCAGCAGGGTCCTTCCTTTTCCAGGAAGGAGGGTGTGGTGTCTTGTAGACATACCTCCATAGCTCAAGCCCAAGGAATCCTGTCAGGCTGTCACTGCTGAAGCTTCACTGATTTTCCCAGAACAGGGATAATGAGCATTGAAAGTACTGAGGTTCAGTAGAAGGCCACACCCAGGTATCCTTCTCTGACTCATGGACCACTGTAGGGTGTGAAGTGAGGTGAATCACCACATTCTTTCTCTGTCATCCTACACAGACTGGACTCCTTGGGTTGGGAACCAGGTCTAAGAACAGCATCTACACTTAAATAGACACATTATTCTACAACCCAGCAATGTCATGTGTATAGTAGCTATGGAAATACCTGAATTATAGAATAATATTCTTATGTAATTTAGGAGAATTGGAATATTTGAGCATAAAGGACTTCAGTCTAAGGCCTGATCAATAACCCTTATACTCTCAGGTGATGTTAAAGAATAATTTATGATTGCACTTAATAGGTAGCATATGAGGTCATTGTAATAAAATGACCCAAAGCCACGAACTTCTCAGGGTTTTCTCACAGTTTGATGAGTTTGAAAAATATTTTTTATGTTATCTTACAGTGTTCAAGTTTGTTTTCTTTTCTTTTGTTGTTGAAATGCTGCAAAAGATGTGTTATCGCCAACTATACAGAATCTTACTAGCAGTGAAGGACTTTTAGTAATCTTTGCTAGGAACTGGGCAGCACAAGGGTAATAAGGTCAATCATCAACTTTATCAAGATGTGGAAATCGGTAATAACCCTTCACATTTCCTGCCTGGAAACAAAGAGGCAGGGTATCCACCTGTGTTTTCCAGATTTTAGCTAGGCAAGCGCTTTTCATTAGTTCATGCTATACCACCTATTTGCTTTTGCAGTATCTGGTCCTAGTAGCTACTGATGGTTATAGCTGCTGTTGTAGTTTTGAGAGAGGGATTGATGTTGCCCAGGCTGGCCTTGAACTCCCTTTGTATCTGAGAGTGATCCTGGATTTCTGATCCTCTCTCTACCTGCTGAGTGTTGGAATTACAGACATGTACCACCATACCCAGCTGTATACCATCCTGGTCATCCAAGCAGAGTTGCCATTCCTGCTGGGTCAGCCCTCTGCAAAATTGTAAGATGGTGGAGATCACTAGCAAGGTGTGTCAGCTTGGGCAGTACAGGTTCCAATAAGCAATCTATGAAAAATAAGGCTGTTGTCCTACACATAGGTAAGACTGTGTGACTACCTGTCATTTAAGTGTAAGGTACAAAGCAACATTTTCAATAGAACACATGTTATAGATAATCTCCCAGAAAAGCAGTAATGATTATTCTTGGTACTATTACAAGAAGTATGGACATGCTCAGGCTCCTGATTGGGGTTTCTGGCAGCCACCAATGGCTTTGAAGCCAATTTTGACAACAGAAAGATTTGTTCAGAAATGGTTCTTCAGTAAATTCCAAAAATCTAAAGGGTAATGGTTGAGCACTTACTTAAGACATGTGAAGCCTTGAATTCTATTCTCAGTGTATATTTGTGCATATGAACATCCTAAAATAGAAAAAAACACAACTTAAGAAGTAAAAATATCTTCCCATATTCTTTTTATGTATACTCCAGCACCTGAAAATGCACAGCAAGCAATAGCATATGTTTTATTGTGGTAGCTTATTTAGTATAGAAAAGTCCCTCTTTGAACTTACCATCCAGCTATCAGATTCAAGTAAACTGTAACATTTGCATATCTGTTCTTTTTGTTGAAGATCACTAGTCTTCTATGATAAAGGTAACGTTAGGATTAAAATGGAAAGGTTCATACAAAACCTCAGAACAGGGAACGGTGGTGCATGCATGTGATACCAGCACCTGGGAGACTGAACCAAGGAATCATGAGTTCAAGTCCAGCCTGAGCTACATGCATGTGTTCATGGAGCAAGAAATTCTTTGGTGCTCACAGAATACATAAAATATACTGTAAAGGTTCTTGACTCCTAGGTATATGTGGAAACAAATGTGTAAAAAACAAGGAGTGGCCAGGGAGTTTGCAAACACTGGAAGGTGGGGTGAGAGTTTATACCGTTGCCACTGATTCTTTGTTTTCCAGGTATGACTCACCTGGTGTTTCCAAGGTCACAGAGCTGTGGCAGAAAGGATCCTATAGGAAGCCAAGAGGAAAAGGAACTAGAAAGCTTAAATTCTCATCTCAGCTCTGACACTAACATTAGTCTTATTACATAAGATTAAATAATGTTCATTGTTCAGGAGTATGGGAAATACTAGAGATGTGTGTGTCTCTGCTAAAACCAGTACAGCAACAGAAAGCAATATATTCATTTGAATCTTTTCATGGGTCTCAGTTCTATAGGAGTTATATACAATAGCTGAACAGCTTCGGCTCCCACTCTATATGTTATCAATACTTAGGACTGAAATGGAAAACAAGCAGAAGGCTTTGTTCACTGGGTGTTGTGCTCTTGACAAAGGGCTATTCTCATGTACCAAAGGCATGCTGAGCTTTAAAATCAATGCAGTGGACTCGCGGCTTTAAGGATTGAGTATGGCATCTCCTATACCCTCATCATATAAACCGAAGAGGTGAATGTCCTAGTCTCCAATTTAGAAAGAAGAAGGCCCTAGTTTCCCAGTACATGTGACTTCCAAAGTTCTCATAGAACTGGGTACAGTAGTGCACGCATGCAATCCCAGCACATGGGAGACTGAACCTGGGTGTCATGAATTCAAATCCAGCCTGAGCTACATGGAGACTTTGCCTCAAAAAACAAATAGGAATGGGGGAACCAGTGGAGATTGTTCAGCAGGGAAAAACACACTAGCTTTGCAAGCCCTGGAACACCAGTTTGATCTTGTCATGTTAAAAACCAACTAGGGCATGTTTAATGTCAGCAGTCTTAAAATGACCTAAGAGGCAGAGAAGGGGAGAATCTCGGAGAAGCTCGGGGTAACCCAACTGCAGAAACAAGGGACCCTGACTTCAAGTGGAAGGTAAGAGTCGCGATTTTTTTGTGTTCTGACCTCCACACATGCTGTGTTCCCATGTTCTCGTTCTCCATTCTCCCTCTCTCTCTCTCTCTCTCTCTCTCTCTCTGTGTGTGTGTGTGTGTGTGTGTGTGTATCTGTCTCTCTTTTTCTCTGTCTCTGTCTCTGTCTCTGTCTCTCTCTCTCTCTCTCTCTCTCTCACACACACACACACACACACACACATACAGGGATAATACACTTTTCAAAAAATTGAAATATGTTTTTATGGTTAGAAGCTTTGGGAGCTGCCACTGGAATCTAGAACTCTTTGCTTCTAAAGTTCATTCATCTTTGCTCTCAACACCTATACAAGACACTTACATCTCCATCCCTTGCATGTGAGTCTTTGTTGCTATAAATGTCCCCATAGTCATAAAAACAGTAAGGAGAGGGCAGGTGTCACTGCAACCTCATGCTGGGAGTGGACACAGGAAAGAAAAGCTTAAATGCAAGGCAAATATTTTACCAAGACACCATCCATCCAGTTTGTGTGTAAGTGAAGGTCTCTCTGCTCTGAGCCCAACAAGGACCATTCCTATATTTATTTTGTAGCTGTCACTTTTAGTATTTTCTTTAGGCATAGGAAGGAGATAGTGGCCTCTAGATGCTTTTTCCTTTTTTACAGGCCCAAAGGCCAACTGTCACCTAAAGTTTATTCCATCTCTGAACTTCAGCTAACTCTGTCCTTCAGAATGGCCGCTCAGGATATGATAATTGTACTGATAGTTTAAATTAGAAATGCTCCTTATAGGCTCATGCATTTGAATACTTGGTGCACAATCGGTTGGTCATGTGATGTTTGGAACATGTAGGAGGTGCAGCCTTGCTGAAGGAAATATGTCAGTTGAGGTTTGGCGAGTTTAAAGCGAAGTCCTCCAGTCCAAGATCTCTGCTTCTTGGCTGTAGTAGAGGATACAAGCACTCAACTTCCTGCTCTGGCTATGGTATTTGCTGCTTACAGCCATGCTTCCCTTCCATGATGGCCTCTTATCTGCATGGAAACATAAGCCAAAACCAACTCATTCTGTTAGGTCACTTTTGGCCATGGTGTTTTATCATAGTCTTAGCAAAGTAACCAATACAATGAATATGTGTTGTTCTCCTGAGTTCTAGGGACAAGGAAAAGTAAATATTCACACTACAATGGCTACCACCAAAGTTGACTAATGTCTAGTGGTGTATCTATCACAGCTGAATCCTCTTCTGCCAGAAACACCTACCTCCCCTATGAGAGAAGAATCTCGTAGTGGACTGATGATCAAAACTGTGACTGATCCCATGTGAGGACGAAGATCATCTCCATGATGAATATGTTCAACAGAGGGAACTCTATATCCCAGGAAAATAAAAACAGAGAGATTTTCAAGGTGAATTACAGCAAGACTAATCTCTCTACCATTAGCTCTCCAGGATACTTAGTTGGGATGAGGAGGCTGGTGTAAGAATGGAAAATATTTGCTGCCTAAGAGGGGTAGACAGGTCCAGTGGTATTGAGAATGCCAGTGGATCTCTAGGTTCTGTTTGTAACTTAACCAACATAGCTCCTGCATTCATGGACCAAATCTAGAAGGTGCTTAAAAATGTTTCCTGTGTCACAAAAAGTCAAATTACAATAATAATCTGAAGCCTGCTAAATTGAGATGTTATGTCCAGCTCAGGCCCCAGGTCTGTAGTGTACGAGCTGAAATCCTTAAACAGATATTTCTCTATAACTGGTCATAGAAGTTGACAGAGTAGAGGCAAGTCACCAAAGAGAAGGAAGTATACGTCAAAGTCCTTACTGAAAAATAACAGTGCTTATTAGCTGTGAGATGGAGGGTAGACATGATCTCAGGGTGTCATGCACACCGGGAGCTTTGGCAGGTATCTAGACACAAGTTTTTCTACTTAATCTATACAACAGTCCCCTGTGCAGATTCCATCACACAGAAGCAGATGCAGAGTGTTCAATCACACTCAGGGATACACGTCTAAGAAAGAAATTGAACTCTGATTTTCTACCTCAAACAACGCACTACCTCATGTGACCACTATCTGGGAAAAAGACTACATGATCTTTGCAAGGCTTTGAATTAAAAGGATACATGACAAGGCATGAAAGCTTAATCATGCAGGTGACCCTGTGTTAAGAAATAAATAAAAGAAGAAGCAAGAAAGAAGGAACGGAAGAAAAAGGCAACTTTTCTGTTTTAGCATGGTAACATCAATATCAAGTGACTTATAGATCAAAAGCAGGAAAAGGCAGCAGCTTTTGAAACGATAGGTTTGTGATTTGTCGACATTTGACGAGTCATCTGGGAGCAGCCTATTTTTCCCTCATGTGTAGAAGAATCGTATCTGGGATTTAAAAGGGGTTGTGTTAGTTGTAGAAGAGATGTCATCAAAACACTTGGTGATTTAAATTTTAATGACAAGCGCAGAATCTGCTTTAATAAGGTTTCCCTTTCATTTCCCTGAGTAGCTCTTCCCATAAGCATAGTGCTCTTCCCACATCCCTGAGTGAGTTCCTGGTCTGGAGGATATGTCTTTTTAATTAACACATGGCTGAAGCAGATGGAGCTCATGTAGGTGACATTGCCTGGTGGAGACGATCCCTGTTAACATTGTATGACTCGGTACCAAGGTGACAGCTCTGAAGATCTGTCGATCGTTTTCCTGTGATCTTTACCTACTTCAGTCCCCCATAGCCTTGCTATGAAAGTTAAAAGGGGGAAAGACAAATATAAGACCCTCAAAGAGGGGCTAGTCTTCTGGAGCTATCAGCCATCACGTGCTCCACAAGACCTACCTCTCTTTCAATCATTCACTCATGCATGCATTCATTCATGCAATGAAAAATACTTCTGGAAGTCAAGGGGCCAGAGATGTTAAGCTGTATACACAGAGCTCTCTACCCAAAGAAATGCTGGCTTTGAGTGAGAGGAAAGAATGAGGAAGGACCGACCCCACAGCCTAGGCAAAAGCTCAGGGAACGAATCCCAGAACAGACCAGCATTGTGTCCCTTCCTGAGGAGCTATTACATCTCTGCAAAGATGTACCAGGAAGTCACATGATTCAAGAAATGAAAATAAATCTGTCTGTACCTTCCATGATTCTATACTGAGTATTTGTAGAGAAAAGGTTAAAAACTTGTCCAGAAGTACGAACATTCTTATGTCACTTTCTCTTATAGGTATAACTTCTGAACCATAGAGTATGTTGTGTGCCCAGAATGAATAGCTTTCAGTGATGTTATCCAACACATCATACAAGTCAGAAGAAAGTATGGGGATAATGGTATGGAAGCCATTGGTATTGCACCTAGGAGCAGCAGCAGCAGCATTATCACCATCCAAAGACAAGGATATTTCCTGAATACTGAGTCTCATGAGTACTGTGGCATGTGGGCTCCTGCTACACACACACCTTCCTTTAAGTAACACAGCTTTGGACCCATGTGTTGCTAAATACCAAATAAGATGCAAATAAGAAGCAAAAGGCCGACATACAGAGGGAGGGTCTGAAGCCTGACCACAGTAAGCAGGATAAAAATGAAGCTGGAGGAGAGAAAAAACATCCCAGACAGCTTCCACCTTCTGTTCCAGCCTCCTGAAATTCTTCTACCCATGACCCCATTTTGCCTGAGAAATTTTTATAACACCCTAGATATATAGGCTTATAAAGTTAGTAGTATATAAGTCAAACTCTTATTGATAAAAAAATAATAAGGTAATTTCCTTAGAAACAATTCTTTGAATACATGTGATTTTACCATGTATTAAAGATGAATGCAAACTGCATTAATTATTTTCTATGCTAACATGAAGAGTTAAATCAGTTAAATATTTAATATTGTAGGGCACAGAGTCCTTTTGATGCTTTTCTGTTGATCAATATTTTTATTTTATAATCATCAGTGTTGAGAATGTTGCTTTGCTTATGCACTTATGTGTGTCCCATAGAACAGGAGAAGTATATTTAGGGTCATTTCAGCAATAGTTGGAATCATCCTAATCCCGAGCCAAAATTAGATGGAAGATTTTTATGAAACTCAGGCCAGTCATTTAAATAGCAATTTTCAAAACCCAGCATTATAACACAATGGAGTCCAATGAGATATTAATTTGATCTCTACATGCTAAGGAATGACCATTGGAAGCTACTAAAAGTCTGTGTTCTTTGTAATTTAACATTTGTGTTTCTGTTTTACCACAGAAAGCCCTGTGCACGCATTGCAATCTCTGCCATTCATAACATACGACAGACTTGACTCTGAACCAAGATATTCCAGGCAGTGTTCACTGTCATTCCATAACTGCAGTATGGGGGCACTCACAACACAAAGTATATACACTGTAAGCTGCAGCATCAAGACTTCAGAAAACTCAGGCTGCAGCATCGAGAAGGGCTGTGGGTACACCTTGGATGCATTATACATTTGGTTTGGAATTAGTTCTTGGTGATGGTCTGACCACAAACATTGTACTGTGGCCACATCTTTTACAACCCTCACACTCAGTTACATGATGTTCCCCCTCATATATTAGGACCCACAGTTTAAGCATGGGTGCTCTGTTAGCAGCATGGCATGGAAAAATAAGAGACTCCCCGAGTGCAGTGAATGCTTGTACATACTGAGTTTGAGTGAAAATGTAATAGATAATCACTATTTGCTGAGTAAGAGTATTGGTTTCACAATTGTCTATTGCTGGTTTGCATGATTCATTGGTAGGTAATGAAACATAAGTGCAGAGCCCAACCAGTAGACAACAGTACATAGACATAGTTCTGTCACACATTGTGCTTTGGTATACCTGTCTCCTCTGTAGGATCTAATTTGAAAATTTAACAGAAGGGTTAAAAATAGTGTACGAGTAGTGGACAGAGATGGGCTGGTGTGTGTCTGTCTCTGTCCCTGTCCCTGGTGACTATATAGCTTGTCGTCTCAAGCTGGCTCCTGCAAAATGCTAATGTTACCCAGCTCACCTCTTGCTTTTCATTAGAGGAGAGTCACCATTAGGTGATCAATCCATTGTCCCTCAGAGGGATAACCTGAGCTCACACTTCTTGAAACAGGGAACTGCCAATGAGACTATCCTACAGCTATGCAAGGAATCGTACAATAAAACAAAAGCAAATCTGTGATATTTTAATGATAATCAAGGATAATGACAGCACAGGCTCAGAAAGTCCAACCATAAGAGTGATGCACGCAGGAAGAAAGTTAGTAAAAACAAACAACATACAAGAAAACAAACGCCAATTAATTAGCACAGAGGGAAATAAAGGAAATGAAGCAAGGCTGTAGAGGTGCAAGCATGCTGGTTATAACTGGGCAGAACCCATACCAACTGAAATTGTCATCTCACAGGCAGCACACAAGGCGATGGATGAGATGCTGGCCCTGATTACTCATTTTGTTGGAAAGAACGTGGTAAATAATGCAATAATGCTGGGTGGCCTTGACACAGCATGTGTTTAATGATGACTTGAGTTATCTGAGTCAGAATGGCTCCAACCTTGGGGTTCGGAGGTGCTTAAGAAAATGGTTGTAACACGTGGAATTGCTGGAACCATTAGTCCTGTGTTCAAACAAAAGTGAATTTGAGGTCTATTGGCCAATTCCATTCTGCAAGTGGACCATATGTTCCCAGCTTTTGACCTGAAAGTGGTTTACTCAAAGACTTGCAGCACTTCCTTCCTGAAAGATTTCAGCAGTGTAGTAAGAGCTTCCAGAGGAAACTACTTTGTAGATCATTAAGAAATAACATAATAGTCTATGCTTAGCCCCTGAATTTTCAAGGAAATTATGTTGTCAAAAGTAACTGCGAGCAAATGACGTCTACTACTGATCTTCAGAAAGGGGAGGGGGCTATGCATGTGTAAATAAACGTAATGAGAAGGAAATCCACAACTAAAGAAGTGACTGTGATGTGCCTTGGGTAACACCTGCCACACTTCCTTGTACAGTTGGTTTCTTGATTAAGAAATAGGTATCTACTATACCATAATAATACTGATTGGAGGTCAATTATTGACTATTGGCTTTATTCTGGATCCAGTTCTCCATTTACCTTATCTCTAAGACTCCAACAGTCCTGTGGCCTTGCACTGGGTCTGTTTTAGAGACAGGAAAAGTCAGCTGAAAGGGAGTTAAGAAAAAACATGGCTCCAGAAGTGAATGAAGTGTTTACTTACAGGTTCCATTCCGTACAGTCACCAGAGTTCAAAGCAGCCCTCAGACAAGTGCCTACTATTTGTGGATAGGCCATCCACAGATCCCTTCAAAAACAGTGGCTCCTTGGTTGTGTTATTGTTTCAAGTCTCCAAGGAAATTCACAACTAAACAAGAGACTGAGGTGCCTTAGATAACGCCTTCCATATTTCCTTGTTCAGTTGTCTGACTATCAGATTCTGCCCACACTAATAATGAAAAGACACAAGTCCTTAAGAGCAATCAATGTTCCTCATTGCCTCATGCTGGAAGCTCAGTTTCCGGGTCATGATTATTAATACTGAATCATCAGAAGCTGTGGGCAGGTCTCTCTCCCTTCTTAAGCCCTGTCAATCTCTTTGTAAGGTAAAGAAAGCAACTGTCTCTGGTTTCATAGTTTACTTCTACTACACTTAACCTCACTGGAATAGGAAGTTCCTTGTAGATTGGAGAAGCCTAAAGATAGGACATGTTCTTTGAGAAATAAAAGCTTCGTGCAGAAAGTCTACATTCAACTGTTAGTTGACCTCTCCTAACATCTAAGGGATATTATCAGGAGTGACTTGAAAAAGCAGGACTTTCCCAAGTAGGTCTGTTATCCAACAAACCACCTCCTAGCTCCTGGATTGTACTGTGCTGTGTCAGTATAAGCTACACAGATATGGTGACAAGCAAATGCTTAAATCTGGAACACTATAAGTCAATGGTTTCAATTAGCCATTAATAATATCTACCCTCTATCAATTATTCTCCTTAATTTACATTGAGTTATGACAGATAGACAGAGACAGAGAAAGAGACAGACAGACAGAGAGAGAGAGCATAATATTGGGTGGGAGCATCTGAGAGTTTTGTAAAGAGGTTATATGATCATCATACCTTGTATAAAATTATATGAGAATTAATAAAGACAATTTTTTTAAAAATGAATGATTTTTACCCAGAAAGCAATCTTACCATGAAGGATTTGACCTGGTAAATAGAAAGCTTCACAAACTCATGGAAGTATCATTACAAGATAGCTTGCTTATACATACATGAGCTATTTTACAGTGTATCATACTGAACAAGCAAAAGTGAGGAGGACTGGATTCTTCAAGAATTCCTGGCTGCAAGAGATCTGCTGCACTGCATCTCCTCGTTGACATACCTATCCTGTTTTCTTTTCTCACCAACACAAACAGAAAAATGACATTTGACTAAGGTGCTTGGTTTGAGGGAGTTAATTGATCATGCCAGTAAGCGGCATTAACTATCCTACACAACTGAAGCCTAGTCTTACACAACCAGAAAAAAAAAAGTGTGGTAATGTGAAACTTAAGAAATCCAAGGGACAGAGCTCAGCATAGCTGAAATCTGCAAGGCTCTTAGGAGTGTGCTTTGTCATGACAAAGGACACATTTTGGAGGATTAGTCCTTAGCATCATGGAGTTTCATTTATTATTTGTGGAACTTAGGTTTCTTTTTTTTTAAGGTTAACTGTACATGGTATAATTGACTCAGGAGGTCTCCATTTAAGGAACAGTTGTAGAGTTTATGTGACACTTTGCTTCCTTGCATAGATTATACAAGGGATGCACGGTGTGAACTGGAGTTTGCAAGGCTCTCCCCTGGACATTATGGGTTATGATTCAATCTACCATTCCGGGGAAAATGCCTCCATGACTGTTCAGCCCAAAGTTCCTCCTGAAAGGACACGCGGGACCCGGCTTTCTCCTAGTCTTTGTCTTTTCATTTACAGATATTTAGAGAATCCTCATTAAACTTAGTTAGAGTGAAATAGAAAAGACCCTGCCGTAAAATAAATCTCGTTAAACACACTTTGTTGGATTGCCTCGTTTGCGTGATGCACAAGCCTCATTTTCTTCTCTTTCTTTGTACCTCCTCTCTGTGCATTAGGTGATTCCTGGCAATGAATGCAGGATGTCACATCCCTGATGGCGCTCTCTCTATTCTTAAACATTAAAAATAAATACATGCCATCTGTCTCATATCTGGAAAGCAATTTGAAATGGCGACTTCTGTTTACTTAAGGTTACAAGATTTAAAGCTTTAGTGGTTCTTAATTGTGAAGACACTCTGTCTCTATTTCAGAGAGTAGAGGCACTTTTAGGTGAATACTGTAAACTGAACAGAATACTCTCATGAGAAATTGGGCAAAGCAGAGAACAGGGTGGGGTGATGCTCAAAAAAAAAAGATCCTTGGTGTGGACTGTTCTGGGTCAGAACATAAAACTGGTGTTCTGGAGTGTAGTACCTCAGTAAAGTGGCATACTATCTTGAAGCCTCAGTTTTCCTCATTTGGGAAATGGGCATATCATTTATTGTACGGGGTACCACATATATGCCTGTATATAAGTGCAGAGAGAATGTATGTATCATATTTCTCTTCCCAAAATCTGATAAGGTGGGAAATATCATCTTTGTCATCATCAAATTTCAAAATGATAATTAATAATAATCCAGATGGCAAAGGAGATTATTAAAAAACAAAATAGTTCAGGGACTAAAGAAAGGGCTCGGTCATTAAGAGCAGACATGAAGAAGAGAATTCAGATCACAACACCCAGGCAAATAGCTCCACCCCAGCTCTAAAGTGGGTGGAGACAGGATATGCTGATTCTAACCTAGTCAAGAAGAAAGACACCAGCCTTAGGTTCAGGAGAGAACACCTCAAATAAATAGGGTGACTCTGGTGGAGGAGGACAGCTGATACCCTCTCTAAATAACACACACACAGAGACATACAAATAAATAAATATAATAAGCAAATATTAAAAAAATATACCACATACATTAAAAAGGAGTTGCATATGGAAGCTGTCTTCATTATGGTAATTAAAATACATAAGAAAGAGACTTTAATCACTTCCATTGTACTCAGTACAAAGGTCTTATTAGATAAGAAATAGAACTGGGGGTTTGAGGGGAACTGGGGAGATTTGGGGTTCCTTTATAGGTACAATAGCACCTTTCTTTTTTTCTTTCTTTTAACAATAGCACCTTTCAAAGGAGGTTAGTTTTTTTTTTTTTTTAAACTTAAATAAAATTATATAGTGTCAAGCATCAAATGCCCGAGCAAGTTAACTTTAATTAAAGGAGCAATGGGCAGTTGGAGAACATTCTGTTTTCCATTTTCAAAGCAATTTTCTCCAACAATACTTTCTCCTGTAGCAGAAGAGAAACTTTCCTAGGTCTGGGCCAAGAGCTCTGAGGATGGTGAACGTGTAATTTGAAGTCCACCCTATACTCACAGACCACAGAATGGTAGTGCTATAGAAAAATCTAGATTCATGTGACCTAGCCCAGACTATTTTAGCAAGGAGTAAATGGAGGCCCATTGTTGCAGAGCAAATCGTCCACTAAGTACATAGCTTGTTAGAGCAAAAGTGTTCCCGTCCTTTTAGCTAGGTTTCAAAAAATTTGTTAAGCAGACTGAAAATGCTTTATACATCTATAAATATCCTAAGACTGTGGCTGATTCCTTGCACAGCGGTTCTCCAAACAGCCTTATTTGAGCATAACTTAGCTGTTCAACAGACTTTGCATGACAACACGGTCCGGTCTTAATAGTAACTGAGAGAGAATGCATTATCGAGACTTTATTTAGACCGTACAGTCAAAGTAATCCAACTGTTAGTCACCCTGACATGTGCTTCAGAACGCCACACACCCATGAATTCTGGCAAAAAAAAAAAAAATGTCACCAGCTCTTTATGACCTAGCATACCACAAATCCAAGTTTCTGATATTCAAAAAACAACAAAAAAAGCCCTGCTAATCTGGGTACACATTTAAATTTTCCTCCCTAATTGTAAAATATATAAAATAAGGAAAAATCCCATAAATTCTACACATTTAGCAAAACGAAGACCTACTCTGAAGTAAATGACTATACCACACCCAAAATGGAGACCATCCTTTTGGGGAATGAAAGAACAATGCATTAAAGAAGCCCCACAGAAACTGGTTTTACCCAGTGACTACTGATTGGCTTATGGAATCTGAAAACAGATTCCAAGATGGATCTGTCACGCTGATCCATCCACACAGTAATAAGAGAGGCAATCTTGACTTTCTGCATGCCTTTACAGAACTAACCCGGGAACTCTGGGAATAGAAAACTGGCTGGAGAGTCCATTGGGCCGGCCCTCTGGCTTGACTTCCCTTTATCATCTGGTGGTCACTTCTATCCTTCCCAGATAGGAGTCACCCGTGTGAGGCCAGCTCCATCCAGAAAGACTGGCCCTGCTCTACCAGCTAAGTGAACAAACTGCTACATTTCAGAAGCAAACCGGTCGTGCAGTTAGCCACAGTGCTGGGGCCTCAGTACTGTAATAGTCTCCCTCGGCTTGACTGACAGGAAGAAAAAAAAATGCAACAAGTTTCTTCCTATTGTGCCCCCCCCCCCCCCTTAAAAGCCCAGGGCCGTTTTTGCCAGGCTTTGGAACACATTCAGTACATTTGAGGGGAGTGGGGGTGGGGTGGGGTATGAAGCGGGGAAGCAATGTCAAAAGCCTCCCTCTAGCTCCAGACAGCTGTGGTAAGTAGGAAGAGGAGGAAGGCAGGGACTGAGCTAGGCAAACGGCCCTCAGAATTACACAATGGTGATTTCCCGGGAGGAAGCCAGGCTGAGTAACACAGCAGGAATTTGTTAACAACCCCCTCCCCCCACTGCACCCCAGAAAAACAATCAGGCTCCAGATGCTGATAAGAATTCTTTTTATGTTATTCGAATAAAAAATACATTCATACAGAAATATAACAATCTCGCAAAAAACAATTTCAAATAAAATCTTGTAAAACAAAATTTTACAAAAATCTTACAAAGATTCTTTAGATAACAGGGTGCTTCAAAAAAAAAAGAAATAAAGAAATTTCACTAATAGAAATTTTTTTTAAATTTCAAGCAAAAGTTTCTGCTTGATTGAGGCTCAGTTATCACCTGAACAGAATGTACTTATTATTAAAATTACAGGCATTGACATATACGGCACCCAGCCCCACCCAGTCGAACAACATCTATGTGTTTCATAAGTGAGACAAGCCAGCACAAGCCTTCTTTCTCTTCTGTTTACCTTCTTACTTAATGGAATTGTTATGGATAAGCACACAGCAGGGCCAAAAAAGGAGTTTTCCAAAACCCAGCAAATCAAGTGCTAGGATTTTGAATTGCCAAACAAAAGTGCATTTTCCCCTTGAGCGAAATGAAATCAGTTCTGTAGAGAAATGTATTCATCAGGCCAGATACAAGAAAACTAAACAAAAAAAAAATAGTTAAGGGAGCTTTAATCATTGCTCATTTCCAGGAAGATCAAACAAAATACCAGCCCAGCCAGACTCATTCTCATATATGTAAAGATCCACACCCAAAAAGCCAAGCAGCTGGATGAAATATCAGAAATATCAGCTGTCTAGGCTGTGGTATGCCAAATTCCGGGAAAGTACTCCTTGAAAAAGCTGGAAGAACCTACATGCTGGAAAAAATAGTTTCATCTGCATAAAAAGTATTCTAAAAAACAATCCCTGTGATCAGCTTACTACTCTTAGGTTAGATCTTCTAGTAAGGCTGAAAGTAAAATCAAAACCTTTGTGTGTCCGAGTCCAGCTGGTTGGCCAGTATTTTGTTCATGCCCCTTATGAATGGCCAAAGGTACCCTATCCCAGGCTTGCCAATAATGACTCGCACAATCAGCAGTCTGGAATAGACTCAATGCCAACAATGTCCCCAGCAAATTATTAAATTAAAGATAAAGCCTCTATAAAAGTTAGGTTATAGTTTTCAATTTCTTTTAACCTCCTTTATGGCCATTTTGAAATACTTCTTCACAGGCTGTAGAATTTTCTAGCTAAACATTCTAGTTTCTTCTTAAAAAAATATTTATATATTATCTATATATAATATATATATACACACATACATACACATACTATACACACAAATATACATACACAAAAAATTTCATCCACTTTTTTTCCAAAAAAAAAAAAAAAGCAGTATGCTTTCAGTATTACCAACAGATAGCTAGACAGGTACTCAAAACTTGTGCCTTTTGAGCAAGATATTGACATTGGTTTTTCTTGTTTGTTTAATACTTCTGTATCTTTAATATGTGTGACAATGTTACATAATAAATACAGCCGCTGTGTGTGTGTGTGTGTGATCTGTACAGTTGTGCAAGGTCTCTTACAAGAGTCTCATGGTAGCAGAATTAGTTTTCAATTGTCATGTCTATTTTTTTCCCCATTTTAACACTGACAGTCAAGTTGTCAGAAATGAACACATGTTGACATGTCAAAGGACTTTCACCCGTTCGTTCGTCACTGCGGGAGGGATCTTAGAGAGGTGTTCTCTTTGTTGTCGTTGTTCTTTGTTTTATCCATATCATACATCGATACAGTACAACGCCAGGTGAAAATAGAGCCTTAATTAAGCATGCGTCACCCATTCCCCTGTATTGGACCCCACAGAAGGGCCAGTTGCATAAGGCACCATTATGAAGGTCAACAGTGCATTAACAGCTAGAAAACCAGAAATAGTCCTCAAGGCATAAATAAGATACGTAGCTGCATGAGAAAAAACGGTTTCTAAGCTTAGTGGTTTGATCCACCCGACTGAGAAAAAAAAAAGTTTGTTTTCTTAGCCTAATGTGACATTAGACTGGTAATTTCCAGGCCCCCAGCATTTAGACATTTGACATGTGTCCAATTTCTCCAAAGGGTACCTTAAGATTCTCCAAAAAAAGTAAATTCAAACTCGGAGTCGTTGAAAATACAACCCTACATTGCACAAGATCATTTTGCACGGGGAGTGTTAGAAAATAGAAGGATCTGGGGGGTCGTGTCTTGCCAGGCCTAAATGGCTTAAGGAATCATTATTCTACACAAATTAGATCTTATAGCTTCTTATTAATTGGGATCAAGATTGGAGACCCGATTTAAAAATGTTAAACGTTTATAGCTCCCCCAGACCATGCACGACTTGTTTTGTATTATAAGGGAAAATGACCACTGTTATTTGTAAATACAGCTTATACAATGGGTTACAAATGAGCTCCGTGTAGCCAGTAAAACAAGCTACTTGACACACTGCACATTCTATAGCTGCACCAGACACCGGAAAGTCCTTTCACACAGGAAAGGGGGACAGGGGCTCCCCCTGCCCTTAACACTCACCACAATGGGGTCCTGAGTTCCCGCTCCCACCCTCCAGGTTTTTCCATCTTTTTTTTTTAATTTTTAACTTTTATTTTTTATTTTTTTTTTTTTTGTTATTTTTGTTTATTTTTTTCTAAGGTGCAGACACCTGTCAGAAAATGATTGGTGGTCAACTCACCCCTTGTATACTCCTCACACACAAAACATTCAAACTGCTTTTTTTTTTTTCCGGTCTCTTGCAGTTATTTGATACCACAAGGGGGAGAAAAAAAAGTCTGCCTCATCATACAGTCAGTAATAGATCCTCAACATACAATCATCCCACCCATTAACATTCTCAGTGCGCATGCTCTCCGCAAAAAGCTTAGAGCCTCTCAGAAGGTTAGGAACCAGTGGTGAGTCCGGGGTCACCCAAACACCATGCACCGGGGGTGCTATGCCGCTTCTGACATGACTTTTGTAGCCCTCAAAAGACCTTCCAAAGAGAGGCCCCTGGAGGTAACTGGGTAGGAAGCAAAATGGCATGCTTTGGCTGGTACAGGCATCCCTTCTTCCATGGCTGCCTCTTAGCCTGGAAGCCTCTTTGTAGCCTACAGGGTTGGTTCCTCTGCCCCTTCAGAGGTGCCTCTTCATGTGCAGGGCCAGGTGGTCAGACCTGGAGAAACACCTGCAGGGGCAAAGCAGAAACAAAGAAGTGAGTTTTGTCTCCTGGACTGTGGGGCACACCAGATACCACAGTACCTGTACAACTCCCCAGAGTCTTTGCCAATACTCTTAGGGACAGGGAACCCCAAGGCAGAGGTATACACATCCAAGAAATCTTCTGAGGACACCTAGCAGGTCTCAGAAGTCCCATGGAGGGTCTAAAGGAGCTCCTCTCTCAGTTTTTGAATTTTAAAACTGTTAGGGGCCATTCTGAGAGCTTTCCCCTAGACAGTTTTCTTGTAGAAATCTAGCACACTGCTTCTTCCTAAGAGACACAATCAAGGTGGCAGAGACTTTCGCAAAAGCCAAAGACTTAAAAGAAATGGCACCAAGGAATGGTAAGTGATTGGCCTTCTTTCTTCCAAGGTCTATTTATTACACACACCTACTCTGCTGTGGTCCTTCCTTTTTCCCATGATTCTACACTTCTTTTTCCTGCAAAGCCTTCACGGACGTACCTGTCACAGTGAGAGCATTTAAAAGGCTTGGCACCGGTATGCTTTCGGAAGTGTCTGGTCAACTCATCACTTCTTGCAAAACGCCACTCACAACCTTCCCATGAGCATCTGTAAGGCTTTTCTCCTGGGGAAAAGAACACATGGCAAAGGTACCATGACTTCACTGACAGGATGCAGGAAGGGAGCAGATTCAACATCATATACTGTGGGGTCCCCGCAGCCTACAGACCTCACCATATGCTTTAGTGGCAGGACAATACCTTTGGCAAGCTAAAGGTCACAAGCACAGGTCTCTTCTAACCTAGCCTGAAGAGCTTACTCATGTTGGTTGTTCCAGGGATCTCGGTTTGACAAAGTCATGCTACCAGAATCAAAGTTACCTCCTAACAAAGACAATTACTCAGACTGATGACATATTTGCAGGGTGAGGTGTCAGCCCACAGGACACACAGCCTTGCTGAGGGAGGAGATTTATTGCTTTCTCCATGGAGATGGCCCCCTCTAGCACTATCTGGTTCCTTACTCATTTCCCGGTGGAATGAGTAGTCTATCTTTCTACAAAACTGAAATCATGAGTTTCTGAGAAACCTCATTCAGAGGGCTTTTGGATCAGTTTCTAGATGGCAATCAAATGGCCAAATTGACATCACTCCCCAGCTAAATTATACATGTAGAACAGAATAAAATGCTACCCGAGAGGGAAGAGTGATGCTCGAATCAACCAAAGGCCAAAACTGTCTTGTTTGGGGAACACTCACATCCTCTTCCAGCCCTGTGCCTCTTCAGGGCCTGACTTCACCTCTCAAGAATCTGACAACCCTCTTGGTAAGATTACAATTACTCATCCTGTTAGCCTCCCCCTCCTCTCCTGTATGTTGTGCTGGCAGTTTCAAACAAACAGAATTCAATCTAAGGAGTGGCCCCGTGCTGAGAAAGCCCGTTCTCCCGGTCTACGTTCTCCAGGTTTACGTGGCCGAGTGACAAAGAGTATTCACAGTAAATGCCCACTGGCCAAGGCTGTTGTTCACACTAAGGCCTCAAAAAACGCCATCATCAATATCAGCAAACTCCAGGCTGCCCATGGACCCTCTGACAAAGAGGTGCAACCCAACAAAGCTTGATGCATGGACAATGGGAAGTGAGCACCCACTGGGTGAAAGTTTGGGTGTTCATGGAGAGTGTGATCTGGCCTCTTGTTTAATCTGAAAGCATGAACCATTCATCTGATTCAAATGCCCAGTCTTTTAAGATTCTACTCTGAACTCCAAAAAAAAGACCCAATTCCTTGGAGACAAGAATTTAGGAAGTGAGGATTTCCTTGCTTGTGACTACATCCTGGGGAGACCCAGTCCCTCCCAGGGCTGACTCCTTTCACGGGCGCCTACCAGCAGCTGACCGCCCAGACCCCAGGAGGGGACTGACCTGTGTGAGTGCGCTGATGTGCTTTCAAGTGGGAGCTTTTAGTGTAAACTTTCCTGCAGCCGTTAAAGTGGCACCGATGTACCCTCCTCCTGCCATCTGGGGAGGCGTCACCACTACCCTTGTCGCCAGACTTCCCAGAGGTCCCACTTCGAACCTTCCCGGGTGAGGGCAGGTCTCCTGGGCCACAGCCCCACAGTTGAGAAGATTCCCTGTTCACTTCTGGAGAAGAAGGAGGTGTGGAAATGACAGAGGAACTCAGATTTCCTGAACTGACTAAGACTTCACCAATGGGATCAGAGGTAAATTTGGTCGTGGGTGAAAGTTCCTCCGAACTGTCCGAAGACTCGCTGCTGACATCAGAGTTCAGACTATTGGTCTCTAAATTATAATTAAAGCTGGAGCTGATCAGAGAGTCCTCTGGGGGACTAGAAGAAATCTTCAGTTCTGATTCCTCCTTCTTCTCCCGAGCTAGAATGAATTTGGTCCACAGGTCTTCCTGGCTGTCAAATTTTATCTCAGAGGCTGACACGTAGCAGGGCTCACTCTGAAGATAGCGTTCCAACTCCAGGCAGGTCTGTGCAAAAGGAACCACAAGAAGGCACGTGACTGTTACAACTACTGAAAGTGGAACTGAAAGCACACAGGAATAAAAAAAAAAAGAAAACATGCAACAAAGGACGATTAAATTATTTCTGTGTCAGGTACTGTGGGTCACAAAGTCTTCTGTAATGCGAATCTATTTCCTCACAAACGCTAGAAAAAAAGCTGTTTCTAGAAATCAGAAGGAAAAGCAGAGGTGAGACCTCTCTTGGTTTCTCCAGTGTTGGACCAATGGCCACAATGAGTGATGATCACTAAGCCTGTTTTGTTGTTATAGTTACAAGTGTTGACATTTCTAATGACGATCTTGGTAAACCACACAAAGAAAACCAGCCTTACACACACACACACATCATTCCCCTCCCAGCAACCTAACAGGTTTAACCAGATCCTCTGACATTCTCTAGAACTATGAGCATCAATGAGGGAGTCCCAGCCATCCACGAGTGTTCACACAACAGGACAGAAAGACTGCACAGCACACAGTGTAGTCTGAAGACCCCTTGGGGGGCACAGCTGACAATATACGGCTGGCTGATATCTGTCTGTATTCACTTCATGGACATCAATAGATTTGAAAAGAAACCTCTCTCATTTTCTGTGTAGCTGGGACCTAGGATATATGTGCAGTATATATATACATATATAAGCATATATATATATGTATATATGTATATATGCATGCGCATGTATCTTTTTAAATGTCATTTCCCAAGTGCAGGACTGTGGATACCACCAAACTTTAATGATTTCTTTGCACTGACCAGAGGGAGAAAAGAAACATCTACAACAGAAGTGAATTCTTCCAGAGTGGCTATCTGCTATTGTAAAGGATGGAAAGGGGAAATTACTCCCTGGCCCTTCTGGGAGTCCCACAATGAACAAGGACTTTATCTCCTGGCCAAGGGTACAACAGTATGAGTCATCACTCCTTTTTCTTTCACGCAATGCCAAAGGAGACTTCCTTTTGAAATTCTGACCAGCAGCCAAATAAGGACCCGGCTCAAATACACATGCAGTGTGCCATTGACAGGGTGCCCCTTCCCCAGCCCTGCGACCAACCTTCCTAGGAGCTACACACTGCAGAGATCAGCAATCCCCTCTCCCCACCACCTCAAACTTTCTAGCCACTGGAAAAGAAAAAAAAACGGTAGGAAAGATTTTAGGATTCAATTATGTAGGCCCTGATTTTTCACTAGCTTTGCCTGCATGCCCATATAAGGCTGTCTGTGCCTCTGTGTATTCTATTCTACAGACAGAAATTTCGGCACTAAACTGCAACAAAAAATTGTTATCAGGGTACAGACCATCTTGAGCACAGGCTACCAAAAAAAGGGCTAATGCTTACTTAACAATGTGCCTTCTGTCACAGTATGCACACATCTTAAGCCCTCCCTGTAGATGGCTTCACACTACAAGCACCAGCAAGCTAAGGAAGAGGGGGTACTTGTTTTCCCTTTCCCCCCAAAATTCGATGTCTGTTACAGTGTGTACAGTATTAAGAACTGGGGCAGTGATACCTATTATTGATGTTCCAAAGAAATGGCGAGCACATTTATGAAGATCTTGTTAAACTTTAATCAACTGGCTAATTTAAAATCTCCATTATGCTGATGAGCAGTGGGGACCTGATCGAAGCTCTCTGGGAGTTTAAAAGGCTCTGAAGGGGGACTAGGAGCCAAGTCTGGCTAGTTGCCCAAATCCCAAAAGCCTAAAGGAAACTACTAAGATCAATTTCAATCACGTCCCGGGGAGCAGCTTCTTTGAGGAGGAAAAATGGGGAGGGGGAGAGAAAGACAGAGAGAATTGTGAACAATTCAGCCCGCATGTGAAGGTTTCAGCCAACACTTCGCTTTTCTTGCGTTTTAAAGCCTGCGAGGTTGTGAAACCGACAGAATATATTTCATCTGCTAATTCACTTGGAGGAAAGGAAAAAAAAGCCATCTCAGAAGGGTAGAGAGACGGCCACTGAATCATCGTTTTAAAGACAATGGTAAAAGTGTTTGAGAATTTTTTTTTACCACTCACAGAATCCTAAGACTCGGGAGGGGGAGGGGGTGTCCCTTTTATTCTCCTTGTCCCAAATTCTAGTCCCACTAAAATGCCGGAATTCGAGATTTTTCTTGCCCAAAGTAAGACCCGAAGGAACTAGGAATGGACTCATTGTCATATGACTGACAAGTCACTTGTGTGCAAACAGCACCCCCCCACACACACACACCCGCCGCGCAGTCAACAAGAAAAGCAGGTAAGAAAAACAAGGCAGACAAACGTGAATGCTAAGAAATTATCCAGAAGGAAAAGAAACTGCAAAATGGCTTTGAATTCAAAAAGAACTACCGCGTTCCGCAAGCAAAATATTAAGACTTTTAAAAATTGGATGTACAAATATCAAAACAAAACCAAAATCCTTAAATCAAATCTTTTGGCAGTAAAGGCAAGCTCGTTCATATGACAGGGTCCAGCTGTGGAGTTTGGAGCTGGTACAAGCCCCAAACTTGTGCCAACGGCTCAGGTCTGTATCCGCCAGAGGAATTTGCCCCCCACCCCCCTCAGGTGTATGCTGCTCGGAAGCTCGGAATTAGCAAAACAGGAAAAAAAATGAAGAAATAAAAATGTATTGGGAAGGAGAGCTCGCCTCCACACATATGACAACTCTATTCCTCGCTCCCGAAGGCTCGCTCTACAGTGCCTTCATCATCCCGGGGAGCAGAAGGACATCTTAAGATCATTATTTTATTTTTTAATTAAGCAAATGCTAATCATTATTAAAAAGATGCACTTCCAAGCACACACCATCTTGCCTGTTCCTCCGCGCGACTCCCTCCTCGGCGCACCGGGCAGGTGAAAAAAAAAAAAAATCCGTATTTACCTGTTGCCAATATTCCTCCAGGGACGGCAGAGCCGAGAAGTAGCCCGTTTCGTGCACGATCTGTAGTTCCTGGAAGATGCTACACATTGGGAGCACATCCATGTCGGGTTGGAAAAGACAGTCCCCGCTGTCGGGAAAACAGGGAGGTAAACGTTCAGGAGTCGGAGCAGAAACTGTTCCCGGGAGCGCAGGTGAAAGTTTCATGCAAACTGGATGGCGCTGCAATCGGACGCCGGGTCCGGACCCTCCCGCAGCCCGCAGCGCGCCGAGCCCACGCAATATTTGCAAACAGCGAACTGACTGCAAGCGTAACCCCTGCAAAACTTCCCTATTCAAAGCTCCGCTGCCAGCCTCCCCCCCTCCTCCCCCGCTTGGCTCCCCCCACTCATCCTCCCCCCACGTGACCAGCCTGGAGCTCCGCCCCCCACAGTACCCAATCCTGCTGTTCCCGTCCCGGGGGCTGCGCGACGATGATGTCAGCTCGCACCAATTGCCGGTGCAGACACACAGCGGCCCCGCCTGGCGTGACCGAGCCTCTCCATTAAGTGCCTTCCTATTGGTGCAATTCGAACTAGGCCTGCGCTGATTGGAAAGACGTCTCGCAGGCTATTTTTAGCAGGGTATATAAGGCGAGGGCTACGGCGCACAGAAGGAGTCGGCGCTGGGAGGTGCACAGCCTAACGTTGCAGAAGTGCGGCCGGAGCGGCCGGAGCTGGGGGAGCCTAGCCCGGGCAACCCGGCACCTGTCCCCGCCGCCCGGCTGCCCGGTTGCACCTTCTGATCCGGTCACCAGAACCGGCACCCAAAAAAACAATGGAGCGGACATATTCCCGATCCCCCACTTTCCTCCCGCTTGGTTCCCTTGTTCCTGGATCCTTCCCTGACCCTCCATTCTCCTTGGTCCCCTGATTTCTCTCTTTGTCCCGAGTCCCCTCCATACTCTGAGATGCAGCGGTGCCCCGGGGTGGGCGCAAACACGCCGGCAGGACCCCGTGTGGCGATGGGACCCTAAGACCGAACAGCAGGGGGACTTGGTGCTCCTGAGTCACTGGGTGGTAGTTTCTGTCTCGATCCCTATTACGGAAGATGACAGGAGCCTGAGACCAAAATACCCCCACTTCCTAGGCAGGCAGAGGAGAAAACTCCAGAGCATTATCAAAATCGCCCTACCTGACCTGTGTGTCATACACTCATTTCTCAGGAATGAATTTTACCTACTCAAAAGTTGGAAGTGCAGCTTTTAAGATCGCATCGCTGACCTGGCGCCACTGCCACCCCTACTTGGAGAGGTTAAAAATTCCCTTTACCTGATGCACAGTTTTAATTCAAAAAAGATGCAGATTCTGCTGCTAATGGGATAGAAATCTGCTTATCTTGTAGAAGGTAGTGTCAGAGATGTCCCACCAAGGTTAACAGGCTTGCCCATAAATGTGTAAACAATTTAAATCAGGCTGAAGATGACAATTTTTTTCATATAAACTGTCAAAGCACACCATGGTATATTCATTTAAAAAGAAAAAACAGAGCAACTAAAATTTTTGAATAAAAATCCAATTATAACAACTTCGAGTACAATCTTTAATGAATAGTATCCTTTTAAAAGTTGTCAAATATGTAAAATAAGTTGAGGAAAGTTTTCCTATTTAATTTATGAAGTCTAGAACAGATGCATGTACTAGAACTATAGGCTTGTCGGGTTCGTAGGCAGCATATGTATGGGGGCAAAGATGGAAAAAGTTATCTTACAGTGCCGATTGTACGGAATAGATGAAGGTGATCATTGGCCTTCATCCCATTTACCCTAGTGACAAAGAGGCAGGTCTGTCCCTTACTGTGTTACGTGCCTGGATTGTTTCCCTGAAGGGAATGGAAGCGGCTTTAGGATACACATGCGTAGGTTGAACCAACTTCCCAGGGTGGCCCTTATATGGGCAAAAGCTTAATAATTAGCAGCAAGCGTGTGACTTTGAAATTAACCAAGGAAACAAGAATGAGATCAAATCTGTGCCAGCCAGCGCCATAGAACACATGGCAAAGATCAGGGTGAATGTATAAGGCTCTGACTAAGTAAGAGTCTCAACAAGACTGGAGGGGGCTGTGGTTCCTTAGGAGTGTCATAATGAAGATATTGAAACTTTCCTTGTTGGAAAGAGAATTAGTCATCATTTTAACACATTCCCTTACATTCCCATAGAATGTTAAAAAAAAAAAAAAAAAATCCCGGTCCCTTAAAAGCACTGCCAGTTAAATAGAAGATTTGCATAGTTTATTTTTACAAGAGTGAATTTAATTGGACATAATAGAGATACAATCAAAACTGTGACTTTCAGAAAAATTAATTAGTGTAAAAGTAGAGTGCGTTCATAGACTGAATCCTAAGTAAAATAAACTCTATGACTTCCTGCTGCACCCGTCAGGCATTCAGCACGGATTATTCACATCCTGTGACAAGCCAGGTACACAGACATGTACGGAGCAAGCAAAGGACCATGTCACATAGGGGGTAAGGGGCAGGGCTCCAAAGATGTTTTGAAAGAAAGGCATTTGCACTCCTGATCATTTAACTATTGCAGGGAAAATAGCCTGCTTCGTCTGTAAGAAAGACTATCCATATGATCTGAGTAATACAGAAATACAGCCAGCATTTGATTTAAATACAAGTCAGAGAATCACAGAGGACAGAGACTTTGAGATGGGGAAGTATGGAGCGGAAGAAAAACTGTGAACTTTAAACTCCTTGTCTGTGCTATAGGCTTGACCTCAGCCAGTGTGACTAAAGAAGAGGAAAAGTTTAACCTGGCCTGATGGAAATACCCCTTAGAATCTCATCGGTTTGCGAGATCAAGGCCAGGGGATTGGAAGCACAAGCTTGCCTGGGCTACTGAGTGGGACTGG